>NW_027513572.1:0-170111 GCF_048772815.1 Callospermophilus lateralis
AAAAAAAAAAAAAAAGAAAGAAAGAAAAAAGAAAGAAAGAGCTGGGGTTTGGCTCAGTAGTTTAGCACCTGTGGGTTCAATTCCTGATTTAAATAATAATACTAATAATAGTTCTAAATGACATCATGATAAACACAATAAACATTTGTAACTGAACTTCTTTTTGGTACTGGGGCTTAAACCCAGGGCCTTGTGAATGTGAGGCCAGCACTCTACCAACTGAGTTATATCCCCAACCCTTTAACTGAACATCTTACTAGACTCTAGCTTCCTTCTGTGACCTTTGTGCTTTTGCTATTCCTTCTCTTATTCTATACTTTCTGCCAAAATTTTCTTCAGAAACGAAAAACTCACTCCTTCCACAAATGACCTTCATAAAGGAAAATTTCTGTACATCTTCACCCCTTTGGTAAGGATTGTCAAGTCTTCTGTTATGACTTAAAAACTCTATCCTATTCTTTAATTTGATACTTCTGCCTGTTTTTCTGTCCTTTTGTTTAAAATTGTGATTTATAAGTGTATAGTTACAATAATGGTTTACATTGCTTCCTTGCCTTAGAACAAATAAGCTTTTTGCACACTTATCTATAAACCCCAATACTCATGCTTTGATTTTTCTTTGTATTCAGCTACATCACCAAGGTGGCTACAGGTCTTAATGCAAGCAGTTTCTGTTTGATCTGGTCCTGGCTTCCTCCCTCCCATGTATGGTGTCCAAATTTTTTTTGTGCTTGGTGAGACTTTTAGTGAGGTTACATCTCATATACCAGTTTTGATGTAATGAGATGTTTTTTGCAAATGTGGTGGACGTGATAAGTGGATGTGATATTGGGACTTCATGGGGATAAGTGACTGCAGTGTGTACCTGTCCTGCTATGAGGTCTTCTTCATGGTATAGAAACATTGTCTTATCCCTTGTTTACAAAACTTGAAATGATGGAGTATACAAAACCAAGCTTCATGTAGTTCTGATCTCAAAAGTTATGACCACTGCATGTCTACATTGTATAGAGCGTTTGCTTCTTTTCAGGGCTACTTTACTTTAGAGAACTCTAAAAATTTCTTTCATAACATATAAGTAAAAAAAAACAGGGCTGGGGATGTGGCTCGAGAGGTAGTGCGCTCGCCTGGAGTGTGTGTGGCCTGGGTTTGATTCTCAGCACCACATACAAACAAAGACGTTGTGTCCACCAAAAACTAAAAAAAAAAAAAAAAAAAAAAAATTAAAATTAAAATTCTCTCTCTCTGTTTAAAAAATAAATAAATAAATAAATATTTTTAAAAAAGAAAAAGAAAACAATGTTGGGCATGTTCAAATTTTCCAGAAAAATCTGAGAGCAACTATTAATGATTGACAGATAAGTAAACTGAGAATCCCCGAGTAAACTGATATATCATAGTTTATAAAGTTATTAAGTGCGAAAAGCTAAGATTCAAATGAAATCTAGTTAAGGTTTTATACCTAAAAAATACTATAGTATTTACAAAGTCTTACACCAAATACATTATGAGGCAAGGCTATTACTTTATTGGCTTCTCCATTTAATATTTTCATTTTAGAAACATTCTATTAGTAGTAATAATAGTATTTCTGATGATAAATATATAAGAAAATATTCAACACCTTCAACATCCACAATGTTCAATAGAAACCATGTAGAGTTTTTATACCTTTATATCAGATTTTTAGAAAAAGCATTTATAATCTGATAGTTAAAATCATTTTTTAAATTGTGGTAGTATAAACATTGTTGTAGCTGCATTCTTTTAGTATGCTGTGATGCCCTTAAGAATATGAATTCATGAAGAAAATGTTCTTTTTATACAAAATGGGATAATGCTCATCATTTAATAGAATGAAATCATGGCATATGCAAGTAAATAGATGGAGCTGAAGAATATTATGCTAAGTCAAGTAATCCAATCCCCCGAAACCAAATGCTGAATGTTTTCTGTGACATAAAATTTCTGATACGTAATGGAAAGGAGGGAGAAGCATGGGAGGAACAGAAAAAACTATAGATAAGGCAGCGTGGAGGAAGGGCAAGAAAGGGAGCATGGGGATAGGAAAGTGATGGAATGAGATGGATGTCATTATCCTAAGTACATGTATGAAGACATGAATGGTGTGACTCTGTTGTGTACAAGAGATATGAAAAATTGTACTCTATTTGGGTAATATGAATTACAATGCATTCTACTGTCTTTTATAATAAATTAGAATAAAATCTAAAAATTATGTAATAAAAGATTGTGAGCAAATTCAGAGGAAATCAAATATTTAAATACAAAAATAAAAAAGCATGTTTATATATGTTGAAATGTTGTATATATTCCATTGTGGAGTTTGTAATACTCAAGAATAACTGTAACATATTATGAAAAAAAAAACCAAATACTTTTTAAGCAACTAAAATATATTCATTTATTAAAAAATAATATATTGTCTCATTTAAATCTATTCTTTGAGATACAGAAAGACAGAATACAAAGAGTGATTATGAAAGTAAAACAAAATAGGTAGAAGTGGAAAACTAAATATACAAATGAAGAAAGAAGTCTTAATGCACTAGAGAATCCACACTAAAAATAAGAAAAGTAGTGAATGCATGATAAGACAGTGAGGAATGACAGATTATGTATCCTCTGATAAATCTCTGAAAACTTACTTTCTTGGGATAAAGATAACATATGAAACTATTTCTCACAAGTTTAGACACGATTTTGTAATTACTTATTCATGAAAGTTTATTAAACAATATCAATTCTAGATACTTCCTGAAATTTTTCTCCAAGTCGATTAAATCTAATATATATTTTAGAATATGTATGTGTATGTGCACTATAGAACACTATGTATAAATTTATATATGTTTTATCTAAGGTTAACTTTTATATGTATGTGAAATAATTTGATTCTTTTATATTTTTCTAAATTTAATGGTAAATAAAATATTTTTGTAGAAAATATAATGTGAGTGATATGTTTATTTTAAAGTGTCTGAATTTTTTTTACATAACTGGCTTTGTAAAGCCAGTCATTTCTATATTTTAAATAAAAGGTGTGTTTGAGGGGGCTGGGGATACGTCTCAAGCAGTAGTGTGCTCACCTGGCATGTGCACGGCCCTGAGTTCGATCCTCAGCACCATGTACAAATAAAGATGTATCCACCAAAAACTAAAAAAAAAATATATAAAAATCTCTCTCTCTCTCTCTCTCTCTCTCTCTCTCTCTCTCTCTCTCTCTCTCCTCTCTCTGTCTCTCTCTCTAAAAAAAAGATGTGTTTGAATAAAAGCATTTTAAGAAAGCCTCCACTCAATGATGAATAAAATTCCCTATTAAAGAGTATTGACCATTTTTATTTTTTTTAGTAAAAAATGTTTCCCATAAAAAGAAGAAATGGATGTTAGCCCATCACAGTACGCTAAATCACCTTGCATAAAAACTTGTGGCAGGGATGCTAAGAAGATTGTATTTCAAAGCACAGTGGATCTCAAACATCAAATAAAATTCTAGGCTTCATGAAATCAAAAGAAAAGATTTTACCAGCATTTTCTATTTACCACAGAGCCTTCTCTCAAAGAAGTAGGCAGTCCTATGCTAAGTATTTAATAGCATACCCTTGGTGTCAACATTTCCTATTCTTCTATAACAATCACTGGAGGTCCAGATTTCCCCTCACAGTCAGAATTCTATTTTCTTCTATAGGGTATGCTCACAAAGCAAAACAAATAGGATTTCATGGAAAAGGACTTTTTAACTTATATTTTCCTTACCCATTTTTCTGGAAACAAACAGAAGGCATCTGTCTTCAAAATTGCTTTCACCATAGTTTACTACAATTTTCTAATCCCAATATTGGACTGCAGGAATCTCTTTTTTGGGAACCAGTGTTGAGGGTCTTCTGCTGCCAAACAGAGGCCTCACAAGCCATGCGGAATGTGGATGATCCACGTCATGTCTTGTGAACTGCATGGCTTACACATTTGCTTTCCAAAAGAGTTAACCTGATGTGATCTAAAAGGTCCTGTATTATATAAAATATGATTTTCTTTGAAATTGGCTATCTTTATTCAGCTCAGCTTGTGCGCTGCTCCTAATGGTCTCTCCATTAATATCAGTGAAACACAAAATAGCAGTGGGCCTCAACCAATATTTCTCATCTGTTTCAATACAAACATTCTTCAGGACTACTTCAGCATTTTTTGTATAAAAAGCCCAACCATCTTAAATAGGTTAATATACCAGTGGATTATAATGCCCAATTCTTATAGCTTTATGACTCTAATTAGCTTAAATGGTTATGTGTGTATGTGAGTGGTTGTACCTGTGTCATTTAGGGTTAAGAATGTTACATTTTTGTAATCAGGGTATTTCTAGTTCCACTCAATCTTGGGGAAGTTCAAAGAGATTTTTATGCACACATGCCATCCAGCCACAGAGACCTGTGAACATCTCTTGCTGAGGCACATACATGGAAAGATGCACACTCATTAAAACCCTTTTCACCACAGATATCATTAAAACACCTCACATTTAGAAACAGGTGCATGACCCACAACTCACTGCCATCCCAACAAAAACACAGATGCATAAATCACCTTTATCCCTGCTTTCCCCGAATACACACACCACCACTTCCTTTCTAAGAAAATATATACATACCCACAAATACACCTGCCTGTTATCACCCAGGTATTGACGGTCATGCAATTATAATGTATACTTTCCAAATGCAGGCTTATACATTCCTATATACTCTACACTTCCTGAAGGCATGCACATGATATAACCAAACACTGAGTATGCATTCACACAGAAATACAACATACAACCCCCCTACACACACACACACACACACACACACACACACACACACACACACAAAATAAACCCTATTTGTCATCAGAAGTCACATAAACAAAACCATAAGTACGCTGGAAAATCTCACAGACTTAATCCTCTCATGAGAAATACAATATACACAACACCTTGCTTCTGTCTCTTCTTGCTTTACACAGAATTTAAAATACACTGCAGAGCAGATAGGCTTAACTGAACTTTCCAACAAAAACCAAAAGACGACAAATTCTTCACAACAGTACCAACAACATTCTCCAGAATAGACAACAGATTAAGTCATAAAACAAACCTTAACAAATTTTAAAAGCTAAAAATCATTTGAAATAACTTTTTTTCTGAACACAATGTAATAAAACTGGAAACCTACAACAGGTGGAACTTCAGAAACATCCTGCATATCTGCGATTATAACAAAAAGCTCTCAAATAGCAGGGTCAATGACAAACAGAATGGAAATTTTTAAAGATTCTTGAGAAAAATGATAGAAACACAAAATAGAATCCCTATATCATAGAGCAGAGGCAATTTTAAGATTAGATCAGTACATACCTATATCAAAAAAGAAAACAACCAAGAATTCCTCTTCAAGGAGGTAGAAAATCAAGAACATGCCTGACCCAAAGCTAGTAGAATAAAAAATACTAAACATCAGAGAAGAGGTAAATAAAATAAAGATTAAATATTATTTTAAAAATATCAACAACAGAAAGAATTTACTTACTTACTTACTTACTTACTTATCCCTAGGATTGAACTCAGAAGCAACCACTAACTGAGAGATGTCTCCACACCTAGTTTGTTTTTTATTGAGAGACAGGGTCCCATAGAGTGGCTCACTGCCTTACTTTTTTTGAGGCTGTCTTTGAACTTGCCTTCCTCTTGCCCCTCCTTGAGGATCTAAACTGTTCATGTCAATGGTTAAGAGTACAGCTTTGCCATTGAACTCACTTAAGCAGTGGAAAGATCATGATGCTGTATAATATGAGCATTCCCAGACGTGATACGTACGGACATCTTCGCATTGGGTTTGTCCACAGAAAGCATGAGACTCACCTTTCAGGACTCTGCTTGGTGCATGTTTTGGCTTCTTCGCTTTTTTGGTGGAGGTTTTCTGTTGGAGACTAAACTCAGAACATCATGCATGCTCAGCAAGTGCTTCCCCATGGAGCTGTGCCACCAGCCCACCTTGGCCTTTCTTGGTGATCAGAGAAAGTGTCTGTTGGACTCTATTTTTAATGACTTACTGGGAAACTTCATGTCCTCTGATTCTACCTCTTCTTCAGGTCCAGTTGAAGGCAAAGGTGCTGTGGCGAGCCATCCCCCTTTTCATCTTCTTAGTCTGCTGTCAGGTCAATCCGGTCTCCTGTGCTTTTGTTGGGGAAAGGGGGAGGGGGGGAACCATGTGCCACTCCTTTGGTTTCTACTTGTTTCCAGATCCTTTGTTTGGTATTATGGCCTCAGATTCTGTGGACCGTTTCTACTGGATGTGAGGGATTCTGGCCTCCAACAGCGGGAGGCTTCGACTCACTGTGCCTCTTTTCTGCTGGACCAGCACCATTTAGTTAAACTACAGCCTTTCTGTGGAGCTCAGAGAATGGGCAGCTCTGTGGCCTGGAAAGTCTGCATGTGCCACGTCAAATAACATGATCAACGGTGCATTCAGCCTGGGAAACACCATCTTCTTAAGAGTTGGGTTTGAATGCAATACAAAACCTGGAAGAGCAAGAGAAGTCTCTGCTTGAGAATTTCTGAAAACTTAAAAAAACTAGAGTGTTTGAAATCCCTGAAATGAGATGGTGAGTCCATATTGAATACTCTCCAGAACTCTCTATTGGTTTCTCAGCTGCATCTTTTTCATATCTACAGGTGAAACATATGGATCAAAACCATGAGTGACAGTGGAGGGTCAAATCTATTCAGTCACCTGTGTGTCTAGAAATGATTTTCTTGTGTATGTTGATGGTGCATTTGATGAACACGGTTTAAAAATGGGGTTCCAAAGAGGTTCCAGTCACTCAGAATCAGAGCTCATCTGAACATGATGGAAAGAGAAGGTTGATTCCCAACTAGACTCAAATGTGCCAGCCCCATCTGCAGACTCAGGAAATGATTGGAATGTTCTCCAGTTTTATGAACTGATGAAGGACGGGCCTCTCTGTCCAGCCAGAATGGATCTGTCCATGGGGATGGGAATGCAGTAGGCTCTTGAGGGGTACGTGACTTTCCAAACAGAATGACATGGGGTCTGGTGGGCTCGACAGAGAAACTGAGTTGTGTTCTTATCTTTGGTTTTGGGGGGTTATGCTATAATTGCTGCCAGCAACCTGAAGCCCATCCAATGTGGAAAAGGGGTCTCATTCAATTGTGTAGGTTCATTTTATTAAATAATGTCTTGCTTTCTTGAGCTCACAGAGGCTTTGTGGCTGCCCGTTTCCTTAGGCACACTCATGGAGCTCGGTATCTCTGCAATGGTCAACTTGGGCCTCATCATGCAGCTCTTGGCTTGCACCAAGATGATTGAAGTGGGTGACACCCCAAAAGACCAAGCCCTCTTCAACGTGAGCCCAGAACTTTAAGAAAGATCATGGGTAAATTTCTGGTGTCCAGTTGAGAATTTGAATTGGCTCTAAAATTGGGGCATTAAAACCGCCCAGTTTGGCCTGTGTGCTTTGCCTGCCGACCCTGTAGGTGCTCCATGGCCTGTTAGTGAGAGAGCACTTCTGGGTGGTGCTGGGTATGGGGGAAGGCCAGGCAGGGCAGGGGAGGGCCGGAATGCCCCAGAGGATGGACTTGAAGGATCAGTGCATGGAGGTCACCCCTTCACCAGCCATGATTTCCATACCTCACGAAGGAGGTGACATCTACTTCAGAGCTGTCATAAGAATTCAATCAAAGCCAGATCCTGTGGAGTATGCCTCTAATTACAGCAGCTTTGGAGGCTGAGGCAGAAGGATCACTATTTGGAGGTCAACCTCAGCAACTTAGTGAGGCCCTAAGCACCTCAGTGAGACACTGTTTCTAAATAAAATAAAAAATGGCTGGGGATGAGACTCAGAAGTGAAGCACGTCTGCTCAGTCCTCAGTATAAAAAAAAAAGAGGATTAAATTAAATAATCACTCTCACAGTGCCTAACACATGGTAGTTATTTAGCAAGAGCTATTTTTCTTCTGTATTTAAAAGGATTTAATGAGCAAAAAGGTGATCCTCTCAGTCCAGCTCTGCTGTTGATTAGATATTTTGATGTGGAAGAAATTTAGATAATATTTCTGGAGTCTCAGTTTCTACATGCTGTTAAACTAGGTTAAGAGTATTGGCTGTATCAGCCCCAATAATGGGGGCCAGCCTCAGAGTCAGCCAAGCCTACCCTCTGTTAAATGGAATGTGCTATTTAGAAAACAATATTTACAATTTTCTACTCTGCCATCTTCCATACAGCATGTCTTTGAGATCTTAAGTTAGTAGGTTAAATAATTCAGTGAGAAATCCATCTAACTTAAATTGTGAGTTTCAGACACAAATCAAGATTGTAGAATATTTTTATGTATTAATGCATTAATCATTAATGAATTAAGTAATGCATTATTAAATATTAAGTAATGCATTTATTATTCAATGCCTTAAATTAATGCATTATCCTTCTAAGGCACTAATAAGTGGTTTTCTTTTTTAAATTTTTATTTTTGACATTTTATAATATACTTGGCTTAGTGCAGTGGTGCGCACCTCTAATTCCAGCAGTTCGGGAGGTTGATCCTGGAGCATTGTGAGTCAAAGCCAACCTCAGCAACAGCGAGGCCCTAAGCAGCTCAGTGAGACGCTGTCTCTAAATAAAACCAAAATAGTGCTGGGGATGAGGTTCTGTGGTTGAGTGACGCTGAGTACAATCCCTAGTACCAAAATCAAAACAAACAAACAAAAAATTTGCATTATTTTTCTACAGCCCAAATTGGGTGTTTTTTCTCTTTCTCTCTTTGTTTTTAATATTTTTTTATGCAGACCTGAAAATGGAACTCAGTGCCTCTACCACTGAGCTACAGCCTCAGAAGTTTTCTCCTTACCGTTGACAATTTTTTAAAAATGTTTTCCCATATTAAGAATTCAAGATCATTTTTTAAAAAAAGAATTTAGGATGACTGGTCTGAAGTTTAGTAAAGCACTTGCCTATGGGCAGTGTCAGTATTTATCATCTATATTCCTGCCACACTCTGCTCAAGATTTTCTTAGGACCCTAGTGTTTGGCATGATTGTCACCATCGGCCAGTCCATTATGGATGTGATGATAGGAATGGACAGGGACCCCCTCAAAGATGGGTTCTGGGATCTGCCTTCTGATCACCACTCAGGTGAACCCCCACTCTCACCCCGCTTTCTGAGTGACCCTGTTGTCCCTCTTCCTCCTCAGCAGTACTCAGCCAGACCTGGGGCCATTCCAGGCTCAGGGCTAGGCTCAAGGCTAAACACTGGCCTGAGCAGGGTAAGGCCCCGGGTTAGAGGCTGGTCACCGCCCAAAAAGAAATCAATCAAATAAAGACACTGCGCCCATCTACAATGAGAAATACTGAAATCAATAAAGGCATGCTGTCCACCTGCAAACCCCAAAACAATTAAGAAACAAAAAAAAATATTGGGGCTGTGGCTAAGTGGCAGAGGTTCACCTGGCATGTACAAGGCCTTGGGCTCGATCCTCAGCACCCCATAAAAATAAAAAAAAGATGTTGTGTCCACCTCCAACTAAAAAATAGATTTAAAAAAAAAATAGAGAATTGAAAGACCCTGGCTTTTGCTTCTGAATTTTCATGAGGCAGATTGAGGAAGGGTCTCTTATTTGGCCCTCATAGCAGAGAGCCCTGTCATTGAAGATGGAAGGAACCAGGGCACTGGGGCCAGTAACACAGAGTTCACTTCTATTAATTAATTTATTTTAATTCCGCAGTTCTTTGTGGCAGGCTTCATCGTCTTCCTTTTGCATGAGCTTCATTATAAAGGGCACGGCCTGGGCTCTGGCTTTTCCCTCTCCATCTCAAGCAACATTTGTGAAACCATCCTGGAGAAGGCCTTCAACCCCACCACCATCAACACCGACCAAGGTAAGGGCCCTCCCTCCCATTGGGCACATCTGCTGGAAGTTTTCATGTATGCAGAGTATTCTTCTGGGGGAAAATAACTGTTTCAGAATCATTTCTTCTGAATTTTCAGTGTGCAAATGTTTAAAATTATAGCTGAGTGCAGAAGCTCAAGCCTATCATCCCAACAGCTCAGGAGGCCGAGGCAGGAGGATCACAAGCTGGAGGCCAGCCTCAGCAACTTATTGAGGCCCTTCTCTAAATAAAATATAAAAGTAACTGGGGACAGGGCTCAGGGGTTAAGTGGTCCTGGGTTAAATCCCTAGTACCAAATAATAATAATAATAATAATAATAATAATAACTATAATTATTATTATTATTATTATTATTATAACAATAACAACAACAACACTTACAATCAAAATGATATCTAAACTTTCATGTCCTCTAAGAATATTTCAAGGACAGTTAGCATGCCACAGAGTAATCCTGCCTCATATTTCTTAGCAGGAACCTGCACTGAAAAGATAAAGAAGTGTTGATTTTAGTCTATTGTCTTCTGGTGGACATTTCAGTTCTTTCTCAGTCACAGTTAGCATCGAAATGAATATCCTTGGGCAATCATCTGCACATATTTTAGCAGTTGTTCTTAGCGAATAAGATTCTAAACATAAAATTTCTACACCAAACCACTTGTTCAGGCAAGGAGCAGTTAGTTCAATGATTACAAGTTCAAGGACAGCCTTAGCAAATAAGTGAGACCCTGTCTCAAAACAGTCATGAGTAGAATGACTGTTCCTGGGTTCAACCCACAGTATTGCCATTTTGGGGAGGAAGGCACTGGGGATTGAACTCATGGACAGTTAACCCCTGAGCCCCGTCCCCAACCCTCTTTTGTATTTTATTCAGAGACAGGGTCTCGCTGAGTTGCTTAGAGCCCCAATTTGGCTGACATTAGCCTCCAATTTGCAATCCTCCTGCCTTAACCTCCAGAGCCACTGGGATTGCAGGCATGCACCATGACACCTGGCTTACAAATCTTAATAAAATAAAAATTGAAAAACATGTGAAACTTCTTAGAAGAGGGAAATTGACTTTTTTTTCTTTTCTTTTTCTTTTGGCCTCTGATCCCTGAATCTGTTTTTTGCTGGGAAGTCTCTCATGGAAAATATTTGTGTGCATTTTTTGTGTTTTTTTGGAATTGACTGTGGAGCTGGTCCTTGGCTTTCAGTGCCATGACATCAAATTGAGGAAACTGCAGATGCGTCCCTGCAGGGTGCCTGAGAGATCCCATGGGAAAGACTGGACCCCAGGTAGGAGTGTCGTTGACACTTACAGAAGAATAGGCAAAGGTGACACGAGACTCTTCCTAGAATTTCAGAAAATCTAAGGTGAATTGAGGATCTGGGGGCAAAGCAGCTGGGCCCCAGCTGTGGATGTGGCGGTGAAATCTGGGTAGGAGTTTAGGAGTCTGCCAAGATCTCCTGGCTTTGGCGGGGGGCTGCCTTCAAAAAGAGTGGGAGCAGTGGTGACCACAGGGGACCAGTCAGTGAAGGCTTGGGCCATGTCAGCCAGCCAGAGGATCACTTTGCTCTGGAGCAGGATGGTGAGTGAGGGGACAGTTTTGAAGGAATGATTTGCTGTCCCTTGGAGACAGGCTGAGAAAATGTCTGGCAAGGTGGCAAAGTCATTAAGCCTGAGTCAGCCAGTGTGACATCAGAGTGAGGGCCTTAGGACTTAGGGAGAGATAAAGGCCACAGACAACTGAGACATGGAGGTGGCTGCCTTGGCCACCTCTGGTACCTCGTTGGGGCAGAGATCTTACCTGGGGGGCTTTGAGTGGTGCTGTAAGGAGCCAAAATGGTGGAGCCACGGGGACAGCCCCAGGACGGGCAAGAGGATGGTGGAGCAGGCTCAGGTAGCTTTCAGCTGAAAGGCTTTCCTGTTAGCAGGAGTGCCACCACGGCTCAGCTTGTGACCTGTAAAGTGGGGTGTGGAAGGGACCCTAGAGTGGAGAGTGCAGTTGGTCCTTCTTCCCTGAGGTTTGGGACAGTCCAGGCTGGGAGGGAGGTGGACAGTACAGATGTCACATGGCTCTTGCCCCCATAACACTAGTGCATGAAACAACCCATTTCCTAGAGATCAGAGGGTAGTGATTTGCAAGAAGTGACCATGTTAAACATTCAGAAAGCTTCTAAGGCCCACACCCTGCCATTGATGTCACCCACCTTTCATTTCAGACATTTGTCAGTAAGGTGCTGTTAAGCACTAGGCGCTTCTGTGGGTGCTAATAATACAAAGGGATAGAACGTAAGGTGTGTGAGCGTCAGCGTCATCCCAGGGCCCCGGGGTCAGAATAGAGCACAGAAGGAAGATGGGGTGACTGGGGAAGAGTGATACAGGTCCATCTAGAGAACCTGGCGGGTGCAAAGGCCCTGGGGCAGAGATGAGTTGGTCTGTTTGAGGGTCCACTTATGGCTCAGCGGAGCAAGTGCAGGGATTCAGAGAGGTCATTGGTGGCAAGAGGATCCAGGACAAGTCCCTACTCTCTCCTACTGAGATTGCTGAACTTCCTCCTTTACAAAATGCTCAAGGTTTCATGTCTCCAGATTCTTTACCATAGAAACATCAGCGGTTGTCCTACACAGCCACAGGTGGCAGGGAGAGGGGCTGTAAGAAGACCACCACGGGTATGCCAGGGGGCCAGGGAAAGCTAGTACAGCGTTTCTGTCACAGATATCCTGTCCATGTGGTCTACAGGACTAATGGCCCATCTGAGTGGCCATCCAGAAGGTGACACGAGTCCTGCTGTTCCAACTCTTGGGTAACAGGAAAATGCAGTCCCAGGGAGAGACTGGGACATCTGAGTCCCCAGCTATTAGCCACTCTGCCCACAGATGCCACGTTTAGTAAAGCACCGACCTGGGCTGCAGGGGCCATGGTGACAGCATTTCCCACTGTGTTCTTGTTCTAAAGTGAGTCTCATGCCATTTCTGAAGTGCTCAGACCTTGGTGCCCTGTGCTGCAGTGTCCCTGGCTGGTCTGTTGCCTTTTCCTCAGGCCAGGCCCCTTTCTGCCTGTTGCTGAGGCTAAGGTAGGAGGATATCAACTTGGAGGCCAGCCTCAGCAACAGCAAGGCCTCAGCAACTCAGTGAGATGCTGTCAGTGAATGAAATACAAATAGGCTGGGAGTGGGGCTCAGTGGCTGAGGGCCCCTGGGTTCCAACCTTGGTGCAAAAAAAATCCAGATCATCACCCTGTGACTGTTGGTGCATGAGTCTCCTGGCTGAGTCTCCTGGCTTATTCTGTTCTCCTGCCTCTGCTTTGGCCAGGAGGAGGCCCAAGACCCAGCGGAGTCCAGCCCTTTGTTCTTCCCTTCATGTTTGTATCCTACTCTGCCAACAGGCATGGAATTGGAGGTCGCCATCTTGCACTGTTCCATCCCTGGGCCACGAACACAGACAAAGTCCCAGCCCTTAGAGAGGTTTTCTCCCACCAGAATCACCTCTACCTCAGGAATCTCATTGCCTCCATCTTTGTCATTGCTGTAATCATCCATTTCCAGGTATGTCCAGCAGAAGCACAAAAAGTCTGCATTTTTTTTTTTATTTTTTGGTACCAGGAATGGAACCCAGGGACATTGAACTCCTGAGCCCCATCCCCAGCCTTTTTTTAAATTTTATTTAGAGACAGACTCTCACTGAGTTTCTGAGGCTGGCCTCCAATTTGCAGTCCTCCTGCCTCAACTTCCAGAGCTGTTGGTGATGACAGGCCTGTGCCACTGTCTCTGGCTTCAGTATAATTGTTTGTTTGTTTTTTGTTCTGTTTACATATGAATGGCTGTAGAGTGGATTCTGTTATATTTTGAAACCAGTTTTTCTGGTTTCTTTCTGTGTGTTCCTCAAGCTAAGTGGGAGTGAGGGAAAAGGCAGATGCTCTCCAGCAATGTCAGAAAGTTAGTATTCAATATTTTAAATAAAAGAAAAGGCAGGAATATTTAAAATAGTTTTGATTATTAGATGCATATAAAAATTAATATGTAGTGTCCAGGCCTGATGTGGTGGTACATACCTGTAATCTGAAAAATCATAGAGGCTGAGGCCTTGAAGGATCACATCTTTAAGACCACCCTTGGTTACTAAGAGAGACCAGTTCTCAAAATAAAATATTGAAGAATTGTGAATACATATGAATGATAAAGCACCCCTGGTTTCAATCCCCAGTACCATATAAAACAGTAGTTTTCATACTTTAGACCCAAATCAGCATCCTCCACTCTATCTGCAACTATTTAAAGTTCTAAAAGGAAATAAATTTAGCCATACATACTACTAGTTGACTGATATTGACCATAATCTTGAAATATATACATAGAAACTTGAAATATGTACTTGAAATATATACATAATCTTGAAATATATACATATACACAATGTATTAGGTGTTCCCATTATTTTTTTCCAATAGCAATGAGAGAGGGAGAAAAACCAATTTAGTTTATGGGGCTACTTCTCTCTTTTCAGGACTAATGAATCAAATATTAAAAGGCTTTAGTGTTTAATTGATTATCATTTATGAAATCAGAATGATATGCATTCTGTGATTTTTTGCTTAATCTACATTGGAAACTTTATTTTTTCTGACTATCAGCATCTGTACACACCACAACACCCCACTCTATTTTTCAATAGTTACAAGTACCTGTGTTCATGCTTCATCAGTTAGTTATTCCCTTTTAAAAATAATTATGTGTTGCATTCTTTGTTTACAGAAAATTTATGAAGGTTAAAAACCAGTAATAATTTTCACAAATTTGACTTTAAAATAGATTTCATCACAAAACACACACAAGAAGTAAGAATGCTTTCTTTCTCTAATTTATTAGCCTTTCTAACATCCAATATCAGGACATGAATGCTGCTCATGGAGGGATGTTCTTACCATCAAGAACAATCAATACTACTTTCTTCTATCCCATCAAATATTACAAAAGTGCACATTTTACTGTGTTTCATATGCAGAACTTGACTTTCCATTATTTGTTTAGTGGGTTTTTGCTTTCTTTTTTATCACTTTGTTTTTCCTGTATTTTCCAATACTCATTTTTTTGTGTGAGAGGTATGAAAAATAGATCACTAGAATTTTCTAACTTTTTCTGTATTCAATCATTTGATTACTTACTAGCTAATATTTCTATTAAAGCATCATTTTAAAGGTAGGACTGAGGTAAGCTAACAAAACTATTTTCAAGGTCTACTGCAGAATCAGCATAACTTTCTTGAGCTCTGTAGTTAGAACCACAATTTCTGTCCACAAACTGTGCTCTTTTTGTTTTATTTTTTTTTCTATATTGAGTAACTCTCTTTGAAATGAGGCACAGAAAATTGCTTTTTTAGAATTTTATCATTAATGAAAAATCTATTATTATTTATCATTAATTGACAGTCTGCTTACAATTTTTTCTTTAAATCTTGTGGTTATTCTGTATGTATCATCTATAATCTATCATTAATGATAAATACTTGGGTTCTATTCTTGCTTTATTGAAGCTGACCATAGTTTTTTTCTTTTAAGGATATTCTATTTGGTTAAAGCATAACTTCTTGAGAAATTCTGTAGATATGTTTAGCATGTTTAAATATTATTTTCTTGAATATAGCATTCAATCAAAATGGAATATTTCCAGACCAGATTTTCTTTCCAGGATATACATGAAAGAAACTGGATAAAATATGGAAAATAATATCCATGTTTTTCAGACACTAAAAACAGGCATAGCAGGTGAGTGAAACCATAAGAAATAAGTGTAGACTGGTTAGGTGAACTATAACTTTATTTTTAAAATTGTTCTTAATAAGTGTAGTTTGATAATCTGCTGTTAAAAATTATTGGTAAAGGGGAAGTAAGAATAGTTAAATTATACCAGTGTAAGAAAAACTTGAGGTCTGGCAGCTGAGAGTAGACTGTGGAGAAAAATTCATGTTATAATAGGGAAGAACATCCCACATTCTCTTCACCCTGTCACCTACTTAATCTCACCAAAAACCACCAAGACCCTCAGAATAAAAGGTTTCAAGTTCAGTGGTCACACTCTCTCCAAATACAAAAAGCAGTTACAATTCAACTGAACACAGAAGCTTGTGTGCAAGTTACGAGGATCTGAGACATTTTATAAAACGTTAGGTTAAAGATGATTCTGTTTTTTTTTCTTTTTTTTTTGTATGTGTGTGTTTTATTTTGTTCTGAGGGTGTGGCTATTCCTTGGTTACCTTAACTCAACAAAGAAACTGTTATATTTTGATGAAATATCAGTGGCTGACCCACATTAAAAAAAGAGAAATATTTTCAAAATTTTAAAAAAGCCTAATTACAAATATATATACTGCTTTCTCCCTCCACATTATGCATTTTAACGTTTTTTTTTAAGTTTTTATTTTATTTTCTATTTTTAGTTCTGAAAATTAGACAGTAAAAAAGCTTCTGGGAGAATTTACAACCAATTGCATGAGGGTCTGGGAAGCTGAGAGCCTGGAGCAGGGCTGGGAGGAGCAGACAGAAAGGAGTCTTCCTCTTAGTCACTGGAGGCCAACTATAAATAAAAAGAGACAAAAATCAATAATTGTTTGTAAGCCAGGAAATGACACAGATTATCAAGTTAGTATGAGTTATGAAAATTTCATTTAATCAAGAAAATGGAAAAATCATGAACAGGATTAGAAAAAATAGGTGTAAAATTTATTTTTAGAAGTTTATTTGTGAAACACAAAAAATAAAGATGAATTTTATCTTATGACTTTAAATGGAAGGTAGAGAGTTATGCAAGTCATAAAGTACTTCACAAACCTTTCTTCAGTTACAAAAGCATAATAAATGTATAGCTTCTACTTATTTTACTCTTTATCATCCTTTGCATTTCGCCTAGGGTCACACTTGTAGAGTGTGACCAATAACTAAGCAAATAACTAATCAAGAAGATAATCACGAAGTTACACTTTTCTCAGAAAACCCCAATAAATTTCAGAGCAAAGAATTGATACAACACCTATTCATTCCCTTCTTTGGGAAAAGGTCCCTTTATAAATCATATAGAAGGAGAAATTGGCAATCTTTTAACAAAATGTTACTGGAAATAAATATGAGTTAGCTTCATTTAGAAGTAAATGGAAATAAAATAGCATCATTTTACAGTATCTTTCAGCGTTAGCCTTGAAAAATGAAAAGTGGTAAAAGCTCTTTCTAAAGAGAAGAATACTTGGCAGCACACTTCACCCTTAATTACACTGTAAAAAATGTTACCTCAGCTAAGAAGGTACATAAACTTACAGGAAGAAATTAAGACTTTTCAAGAGTCTAGAAGGAACTTTTGAAGACTATAAAATTTGGGGGGTACAGTAATCGGGATTGATCTCTGAAAGAGATAATGCAGTGTAAATATCATGAGATTTCATGCTATCAAATACCAAAGCAAATATATCATGGACATTGTACAAGACAACCAAGTTGACAACTTGACTTCGCTAGTTGTATTTATCCAGCCTCTGATGATGCACAGGATGAATGAGGACTGAGTACCATAGTGGTTTCCAGTCACTGCATTTTATCTATCAAATACTTCTTACAAATATCCAGCCAGTTAGGAAGAGAGGTCTATTCCTAGGTTCTTGTGACAGCATCATTCTTTTCATCATTCTCTTATCATAAATTAAAAAGTGGACCTCTTTTAATGAAGAAATAATTTTAACAAGAAAAACCCAAACTTTTTTTTTTTTTTTTTTTTTTTTACATTTTGCTTTTAGGGACAATAAATCATAAGCACGCACCATTAATAAAGTGCCAAGGGATCATGCATAAAAGTGAATGAGACCACAGTTAACAAAAACAAAGATATTATATGGGTCAATGACCATGTTATTCACTGTATTTTCACCTACAAAAAATAAATAAATAAAAAGGTACTGGCCTGGTAGAATTCTGGAACAGGTGATGATGTTGCTTATACTTCTTAAATTACATAACATTATATCAGTTTGTGCTACCAAGAGATAGACTACATAGATCCAGGAGCTAGACTGTCACAGTTGAAGATTCTTCATTCTCTATCACTCCCATTAACCCACTTGGCAATTACATTATCTTACACCATGCTTCCGCATCCTCTAGTTTTAGAAATCCTAATTATTTAAGAGGACACTATTCCACCGGGATGTCTAACAAGATTGGAACTAAAATTTAAACTGTACCTGAGGACTCAAAATTCTATGTACTAAAGAAAAAAAAAAAAACAGAAAGCAAGAGGGGAAAGTACAATCCTAGCTAGGTCAATTCACTCTCCTTATCAGAAGGACATTGATTCCATGTTGCAATGGAGATAAGAACTCAGATGATTCAATTTGAAAACAGATGATCTAATTCTCTTCTTTTTAGTACTCACTTTCCATACAGGAATTGTAAAAAGACCAGTGAAGTAGTTGTGTCTTGAGAAAATCATTGTGAGGAGGCTCAATTGATTTGGGCATATGTATGAGTTTCACTCAATCAGCTAAGTTGTAGAGACCAAAAGAAGTCCATTTAGGGGATCTAAAAAGAAGAGCAGAAAAAACACAAGATGACATTAATTTGACATTCAGTCTACACAGCTGTCAAAACTGTAATTAATTGCCCTGTTTTCCTTTTTATAAGTTTTTTTTTTCTTTCAGGAACAGACTCTCACCAGTACCATAAACTAAGTACAGAACTTTGACTGAAAAGCGAATTTTACCCTAACCCTAACCCTAACCCTAACCCTAACCCAAACCCTAACCCTAACCCTAACCCTGTGCTTTATGGCACCATAAGGACAGAAAGATTCATTTCCCAGACAATTGCTGAAAGTGGTCTTTTCAAAATATTTTCATCAGTAGAAGAGAGTTTTTCTGGCTATGACCATTCAAGGCTTCCAACACTCAAGACTGTTTGAGACTCATGTAAATCACACTCTATGTCTCAAGTAGGACCCAATATGAGAGTGCAAGACAACTCCAAAATTTTACTTGGAGTAAGCAGAAGCCTCCTTTGAGATAAGACTGCAAACCCAGATTCTGTGCACCCAAACAAGCTCCCTTCCGTTTATTTCCATTGTGCTGATCTGAAGCACCCTACCTTAGAGACTTCCAAGATGCCTAGTCATGGTCTTAATCTCCCTCTTTGGGAGCCCTAATTAGAACTCAAATGCATCCTTCATCTGACTCCATACTTTCTGTTTTCCAGAAGTTCTTTGAAGTCTTTTGTCACTGGATATCACCTCCTTTTTTCATTGTGAATGTTTATCTCATTTTATGCTTCTATTTTACTGTTACTTTAATTCATTGTGCGTAAAATAGAATTGTATATTTGAAGATCCAGGTCTCTAAGTAAAATAGTTAGCTTAGTTTATGGGTTTATAATACACAGTCAATAATGTTCAATACATTTTAATATGAATTTAGATCCATGATTATAATTGGAGGAAATAAAATAGGCTTTATAAGGATGTAATTCTGCACTACAAAATTATCATTTTGTTTCACAAAGGATAAGAATTTTGGAAGATAACATGACACCAAAAAAAAAAAGAATCACTATTTTTTATATATAGTTGTGCTTGAAAGAGAATAAAAACGTCACTATAAATTGATAATATAATATAAAAAAAGCATTATAACCATGTTCTTTTTTTTTTGACAAAACATATTTGAAGCAAAAATACCAAATCCATTAATCTCCTCCAAATACAATACAGTGAATAGCATTTCTACAGAAAATATATAATTATAATGATATTGTGTAAATTTTTCAGATATAGATATAGAAGCTAAAAACACTAATATTCTTTCTCAAGAAACATTTAATTTGAAGCATAGTTCCATAAATCTTCAAATATAATTAAATTTTATTTATTATACACAGATCAGTACATCACAAATGACCAAATACCTGGAAATAATTCCTTTGATATTTCTATTTCCTAGACAATAAAGCAAGCTTTAATATATTATATCTTCTACCTTTTCAGTGACACATAATTTTGAAATTTTAAGTAAACTTCTCCTTTAGGCTCAAAAATCACCATATAACTATGGTACTAATACTATTAGTGATGGATATTAGAAGAAAAATTTTTAGTACTTTTAAGAGAGTTGTTTGAAATGAAACACTAGATCAACACATGATCCTTCAAACAAATTATGATAATGCATGCACAGCAATAAATTTGAAATAAAGAAGGTATAGACATTTATTAGCTACAGGACTTTGAAACCTCATGCTTTGGACCCAAAAGACAATTATTTTGCTTTGTCATTACAGCACTTTTCATAACTGTGTGGGCAGTTTTAGGCCCATGTTTTTGTTTTGTGATCTCACATGCTTCATTTATTCAGATGTATTAATGTAATATATGCTTATATGAGTAGTTTGAAATTATATGCCTCTTTCTAATTATAGAATTGTCTAGAAATTCTTGTTCCTCACAGTTTCTAAATTAGAGAGCAATTACCATGAAAGCTAGAAAATGCACAGTGGCTTAAAGAACTCTTCATCCAGGTTAAATAATTCAGTGAGAAATCCATCTAACTTAAATTGTGAGTTTCAGACACAAATCAAGATTGTAGAATATATTTATGTATTAATGCATTAATCATTAATGAATTAAGTAATGCATTATTAAATATTAAGTAATGCATTTATTATTCAATGCCTTAAATTAATGCATTATCCTTCTAAAGCATTAATAAGTGGTTTTCTTTTTTTAATTTTTATTTTTGACATTTTATAATATACTTGGCTTAGTGCAGTGGTGCGCACCTCTAATTCCAGCAGTTCGGGAGGTTGATCCTGGAGGATTTTGAGTCAAAGCCAACCTCAGCAACAGCGAGGCCCTAAGCAGCTCAATGAGACTCTGTCTCTAAATAAAACCAAAATAGGGCTGGGGATGAGGTTCTGTGGTTGAGTGACCCTGAGTACAATCCCCAGTACAAAAATCAAAACAAACAAACAAAAATTTTGCATTATTTTTCTAAAGCCCAAATTGGGTGTTTTTTTTTTCTCTTTCTCTCTTTGTTTTTAATATTTTTTTTTTGCAGACCTGAAAATGGAACTCAGTGCCTCTACCACTGAGCTACAGCCCCAGAAGTTTTCTCCTTACCCTTGACAATTTTTTAAAAATCTTTTTCCATATTAAGAATTCAAGATCATTTTTTTTTTTGAAAAAAGATTTAAGATGACTGGTCTGAAGTTTAGTATAGCACATGCCTACCGTCCGAAAGGCCCTAGGTTCAATCCCAAAAGCCACAAAAAAGATGAAAGGTGCTTTCACTAGAAAGCCTCTGAGTTCTCATGTGCTTTGACGTGTGACAGTTGGACACTCCTCACCAAGGTTTCCGTGGGCAGTGTCAGTATTTGTCATCTGAATTACTTCCAGTCTCTGCTCAAGATTTTCTTAGGACCCTAGTGTTTGGCATGATTGTCACCATCGGCCAGTCCATTAAGAATGTGATGACAGGCATGGACAGGGACCCCCTCAAAGATGGGTTCTGGGATCTGCCTTCTGATCACCACTCAGGTGAACCCCCACTCTCACCCCGCTTCCTGAGTGACCCTGTTGTCCCTCTTCCTCCTCAGCAGTACTCAGCCAGAGCTGGGGCCAGGCCAGGCTCAGGGCTGGGCTCAAGGCTAAACACTGGCCTGAGCAGGGTAAGGCCCCGGGTTGGAGGCTGGTCACCGCCCAAAAAGAAATCAATCAAATAAAGACACTGCGCCCATCTACAACGAGAAATACTGAAATCAATAAAGGCATGCTGTCCACCTGCAAACCCCAAAACAATTAAGAAACAAAAAAAATATTGGGCCTGGGTCTCAGTGGCAGAGGTTCACCTGGCATGTACAAGGCCTTGGGCTCGATCCTCAGCACCCCATAAAAATAAAAAAAAGACATTGTGTCCACCTCCAACTAAAAAATAGATTTAAAAAAAAAATAGAGAATTGAAAGACCCTGGCTTTGGCTTCTGAATTTTCATGAGGCAGATTGAGGAAGGGTCTCTTATTTGGCCCTCATAGCAGAGAGCCCTGTCATTGAAGATGGAAGGAACCAGGGCACTGGGGCCAGTAACACAGAGTTCACTTTTATTAATTAATTTATTTTAATTCTGCAGTTCTTTGTGGCAGGCTTGATCGTCTTCCTTTTGCATGAGCTTCATTATAAAGGGCATGGCCTGGGCTCTGGCTTTTCCCTCTCCATCTCAAGCAACATCCTGGGGAAGGCCTTCAACCACACCACCATCAACACCGACCAAGGTAAGGGCCCTGCCTCCGGTTGGGTATATCTGCTGGAAGTTTTCATGTATGCAGAGTATTCCTCTGGGGGAAAATAACTGTTTCAGAATCATTTCTTCTGAATTTTCAGTGTGCAAATGTTTAAAATTATAGCTGAGTGCAGAAGCTCAAGCCTGTCATCCCAGCAACTCAGGAGGGCGAGGCAGGAGGATCACAAGCTGGAGGCCAGCCTCAGGAACTTAGTGAGGCCCTGTCTCTAAATAAAATATAATAGTAGCTGTGGACAGGGCTCAGGGGTTAAGTGGTCCTGGGTTAAATCCCTAGTACCAAATAATAATAATAATAATAATAATAATAATAATAATAATAATAATAATTATTATTATTATTATTATTATTAAACAAGCATTTAATAGCCTTGTGCCTTGATCTTATACAATGTGAAAAATGAGTGTCTGTGGCTTATAAACCACCCAGTCTACCATAAATTATTATAGCAGCTTGATGAGAGTAAGGAAGTGCACCATGTGTGTCCTCACAGGATAAATTGAGAAGTTTCTTTGCAGCTCTCTTTTAATAAAGGACAATAATCCCATTCCATAGCTCTACCCACATGACTGAGTAACCTTCAAGACCCAACCTTTTTCTGCCTAGGCTTGTGATAAACTACCACAATATTACAATACATATTCACACAGGGTCTAGGACTGGTCATTTTTCCCCAAGTATGTATAACCAAGCTTCTGAAATCTGGACCTTGAAGTAACTGTCAAGTCCTCTATGTGTTCCTGGCAATAAACTTTCAAAGAATTCTTCACTGCATATTAATAGTTGTATCTGTGTATTCACCAGGCTGCTCACTCAGGATAAGAAGTGGCCTCTTCCATTGTAAACTCCAGTCTAATGGAGAAAGCATAAAACCCATGTTGTCCCTTGCTGCACTGACACTAAACATTGCATATGAATCCTGGGATCCATTATGGCTAATTACTGATCAGTAAATATTACATTGCAACAAGCATGTGGTAAAAAATTTAGGTAAAATATTGTTCACATTGGAGAAAAAGATCCTGGAAATCATGCAAGCTTAGGAAACTAATTAGGGGCTGGGTATCTGGCTCAAGTGGTATCATGCTCATCTGGCAAGCGTGGGACACTGGGTTCTATCCTCAGAACCACATAAAAATAAAATAAAGATGTTGTGTCCCCTGAAAAAAAAAATATATTATATATATATTTTTTTTTAAAGTTCTCTCTCTCTCTCTCTCTCTCTCTCTCTCTCTCTCTCTCTCTTTTAAAAAAAAGAAAAACAAAAAGATATAAGTCACCGAATAATGTGGTTCATGATTGAGTTGTCAGACTCTTACCTGTTGGGCTTGATTTTTTTTATTGATTTAATTCTGTGTTTTCAACATGGTTGTTGTTTATGTGGTTCAAATATAAACCCATGTTAAAGACTCAACTCTATTCCATCCCCATTAATCTTTTCCCATTGCCCTTCATGAACATCTGTTTTAATTGATTTTAGTATATATTCTTACTGTTTCTTGTTCTGATAGGAGTCAATAACAATAATAAGTTATTAGGTAAATTTCTTTCTTACCCAAAAGGGAGTGCTCCTGTATATCCTGTCTGCCCCTTATTTATTACTCAATGAAACAACCTGGAAAACAACCCACATATGCAAAAATCTTACCTTTCCATGGTGTAGATAGACCAAAGTTGGAACTAAACAAATGATGGACATTTGGGCTATTCCTGAGCTTTATGTATTAACAATATTTCTGTATTGAATAGCTCTGGGAATCTATTTTATATTCTTGCAAATGTACATTGAATGTTCAGTCCTGCAAGAAATATTGCTTTATCAATGGCTACTTTTTATAATTTCAAGTAATAAAGCCCAATTCTTTGAAAGGTTAGAACATTTTTTCTTTCTGCCAGAAAGTATACAAGTTCATGCTTTCTGTAGATGTCCCAGTAGACAGAGGCCACATTTTGGATATTCTTTGCACTATTACAGAATGCTGGTAATGCCTTCTTTTTCTGAGGGAACCATTTTCTCTTTCTGTAATTTATTTTTCTTTTTACATATGATTGATACCATGTCATGGTTACAGAAGAAAACATCAGTGTCCTACCCTTAATAAATCCATGGCTTGGTGAGAGTCCAATGCTGAAACCAATAATTTCTTCCCAGTACAATGATCACCAAGGATACAATGCATTTTGGTATTTTGTGTCTCCCGAAAAATTGATCTTTGTAATCTAAGTCCTTATACCTATGGGCTGAGAGATTTTAATATTATTTATTTATATTAATGTTCACATTTTAATAGTGATAACATCATTTATTTTTTAGTTAGAGGTTTTTCTATTTATTGAATTTTAGAAACACCTGAGAACATGAACCCTATAAAAAGAATTCCTGGAACATCCCAAATATTTAAAATAAATGCCTTAGAAAGTAATGCATCTGAATAATTATTCAGCATACAGTAATAAATATAAGATCATCTCAGGTCACATACATGCAGAATACCCACAGAAAACAAGGAACCACAGGCTCTGATGTGAGAATATATGGTTGAACGTTGACAAGCAAGAGCTTCTGGGGCTGAGGTGTATGTCATAGAGAACACTCAGCAGGCAGATGGTAAAAATGGAGAAGCCCCCTCTCCAAACCTGTGAAAGTAGATTATTAATTTATATTTGATGTCATCTCCAAAATTCTGAGACAAAAACATCTGTAACTATAAACCCCATAATTATCAGCATCCCTAGATATGTTACGGCCAAGATACCAATGGTAAAGTTCTTGGGTTAGATCTTGTGCTAGAAAAGGCACGTGAAGTTGCAGAAGAAAATTACGGTGTTAGCTGAGATCTCAAGATGAACTTCAGAGGAAATCTTTCTTATACTAATAAAATAATATATTTTGTTGATCTTTATTTTCAAATTTCATATTAATAGTATATATCTTAAGAGAAAATGAAGCAGAAGCCCTTATTTCAAATAGTGTCATCTTTATCAATCTCAGCCTATCCTATTACTAGGGATATATGTGGATTCACCCAACACATATTTTTCCCACTTCACTTATCAACTCTCTCTACTATTCAACAGGTGCCATTCGAATATTATTACCAAATCATGTCTGGATTGTGTAATAGTAGCTGTGCTCCCACTGTACATAGCCTTTCTTATAGATTCAGAATTACCATATATTCTCAAAATATTTCTTGATATTATCTTCTTTTGAGATTTTCTGAGGTAGAGTGTTAAGTTGATTTCATCTTTCTCTTCTTGATTAAGCAGTAGGAATATATTGAAAACTCTACAATTTTCAATGAATTGAAATGGAATGATTGTACAAAAGTAAAGAATTGCTACCTTCTCAAAAAATGAATCTCAATCTAGTAGGTGTGCACATAGATGTATTTTTTAGATCTATCTTTTGACCATTTATTATCAGACTTAATGCCTTTAATATATCATCTAAGATGGCACTGAGAAGCATATCCTCTAAGATAATTTTTTAATTTGTATTTGTAGTCTTTTATTGAGTTCAAGTGTTATGTTGGTGCTAAATCTGATCATTCTGTATTACATATATGGAGTCTTATTACATATATTTTAGAGCTATTGTGTATGAAAGAAGAACAAGGATAAAATATGGATGTGTTTCTGAAATAAAAAGTACTCAGTAGAAATGCTGGCCATTATCTTTTAATTATGTACTTCATCATCTATGTGATTTAATAGATTTAAAACTTTTCTTTTCATAATGGCTACATATGTTGTGGATTCAAATTATTTTCATGATATTAAAATTTTCTAGCAATATGTGTAGAAAGCTCTTTGACACTATTTAAGGCCTGTCTTTGAATCCCCAATGTAGCTATCCACCTTGCATATATGCTATTATCATGAGCAGAAAAACTATCTTAAGTGACCAAATCCAGCTATTGAATACCAGTAGAAATATATTATTATTGTTTTCTCCTTAGTCATCTGGAATAAAGGTGTAATTAAAGTCACAGTTCAGATAGACTCAAAGTCATTCCATTGTAAGGTTTCTAAATTAAAGGACAAGAATTTGACCCAAGCCTAAAAGACAAACTTCCATAAGAGTCCCAATATTCATCTGCTTGAAGTAAGCAATGCATTTCTCCAGTAAAGAAATCATGCATAAAATTGATACAAAAAATTTGATGTTAATCTGATGGAATATTTTTTTTTATACAAGGCATGTTGGATTTTAAGTCAAGTACCTGAAATAGTAGGTATGTATTTTAGCTTTTTTTCCAGCCACATATTAAAAAAATACCAGTCATCAGGGCTAAGATTGTGGTTCAGTGGTAGAATGCTTGCCTAGCACATGTGATGAACTGTGTTCAATCCTCAACACCACATAAAAATAAAATAATAAAATAAAGTGTAAACAAGTTTTGAAAATTAATAACAGTCATCAGAAATCCATGTAAATAAGTCTAAATCATTCCATGACTCTTTAGACCTTGCAGATCTAAAAGACATGACAGTAAGGGAAACCAAAACAGTGAAACATTCATGAACATAGGATACTATTTAAAAATCTGAGGTAATGTAGATATTTGGCTAAAACATCAAAGAATTTACTTCTATTTATTTTTATTTTTACCTGGAATCTACTCTTTGTACTTGGAAATGAGACCCATTGTTATAACTCGGCATGTGTTCATATTGTGTAATTATTAGATCAGGGTAATTTTCATCTCATTAAAATTATTATTCTGTGTTTGAAACTTTCTAAGTTCTGGCTATTTTGATTTATTTAAGTAGTTATTATACAATGTAATCACCTTATTGTGCTCTAAAACCTAAGAGTTACTTTCTGGATTTAATTGTTTTTTGCACTCCCTACACACAATCAGTCAGTTTTTCACTCTTATCATAAATCCGGGAAGTGTTTCTGTTCTCAGTTTCTGTGTGATTAACTTTTCAGCTTCAACACATAAATGCCACATGCAGTATTTGTGGGAAAATAAATGCCACTACTAGGAAAAACTAAAATATTACTCTCAATTAATAATTGTGGGAATTGGCATAAACATCTGCATTCACTCATTCAGTGTTTAGAACTTGTCTACAATAATAAATATGGAAAAAAGAATAAAATATATAAATCAAATGTCCATATGTGTTTAACATTTTATGGGTCATATTTGGTCACTGGGAACAAGTGTTGTGACATCTATTTTTATAAAAATGACATATTCTAATTCTTATAACTTTATTTATAATAACGGAATATATTATGTTTTTATATTGTAAGTTTCAACAGATCCATATTACAATGGAATAAATAACTTTAAAAATTGTATAAGAGTTGGCTCAGTGGTGCAGGCCTGACATCCCAGTGGAAAAAATATTTTAAGAAAAAAATATTTTAAAAAATGGGGATATATCTCAGTGTTTAACCACCCAAATGCACTCACCCTCTACCCCTTCTCCACCTGAGATGCCCATCACAACACATGAAAGAACAGTATCTCAGCCTGCCACCTATCCAGCAGTTCTCCTTTCACAGCCCATCCGAACCCATTCCTCACTTGATGCTCATCTTTTCATGCCACCCTGTGAGTATGCATTGGGCCTGAACTAAGCCACACCAGCACAACTGGTTGCTAAGGTCCAGGTGGCAGGTATCCCTCATTCATCCCACTGGGACCTTATATTTTTTTTTAAAATGGGTTGCTAATAATTCAAAATGACAAGTTTATGGCTGAAATTACAGCTCAGTAGTAAACAAATTTCACATGTGCCTGGCTCTGTGTTCCAACTCCAGCACCTAAAAAACACAGACAGGCCTAATGGCACATGCCTATAATTCCAGTGACTATAGAGGCTGATGCAGGAGGCTCAGAAGTCTAAGGACAGTTTCAGAAATCTAGTAAAGCCCTAAAAATCTGTCTCTAAAATTTAAAAAGGGTTGGGGATGGTTATTCAGTGATTAAGGAATCATAGATTCAGTCCCCACAACCAAATACAAAAAAAAAAAAACCCAAAGTAAAAGTGAAAAACAACTGTATTCCCCAATATCCTTTGCAGGTAGTGGTCTCTGTGATTTTGTGCTGGCCAATGAGATAACATTGGAAGCAACTGGGACTCTAGCTCTTTGTTTTTTTCCTTTTTCTTTTCCCCCCGAATTGCTGTATTAAATGGATCGCACAATGAAAAACAGGAAGGGCCCTGGGGCATGATGGAATAGCTGGATAGCCATAGCAGCCCAGACTACCAATCACTGGGCTTTTTGATTTTCAAGTAAAAGGAAATATTTTCCAGTATTTGATGGGTTTACTTTTCTAGTATTGGAAAGACTGATGCATTGATTTTTCTCCTTGTTCTGCTTACTGTTCATTGTCTTCAGGTTCAGGAACAATGTAGGTAAAGAAAACCAGCCATCTTTGTCACCAATTGTTTTTCAGATCTCTGGGGATGAAAGGAAAGTACAACACAGAACCTCTATAGTACCTAATCTGAGCCATTGGGACAGAGTTAGGCCTGAGTCATCTCCAGGGTCCCTCATCTGCTGCAGAATGTTCACAGAGAGTATCTTTCATCTTGACGCCAACACTCAAGTCCAAAATCTCAGGGCTCCCATGGTTCTCCTGAGAACTATTCCACAACAGGCTGACACTGGTCCCAATCTCCAATCCTGCACTGATGGGCCATTGGGAAAGTGAGTTTAAGCAAGCTTTACTGTCCCCAATTTTCAAGTGTGTCTTCTCCAAAAAAAAACTTGAAACTTAATGAGCACTGAAGGAAGAAGTCAGGTTCCAAGGACTGAAGAAGAACCCTGCCACCAGAGAAACCTAGGATTTGAAAAAAATTCCAATTTAAGTGAGGTGGCAGGTAAATTATAGACCTTAACATAAAACAATAGCCTTACAGCAAAATGTCAGGTGTGGGCATGGAAGTATGTATGAAAGACTGACTTTTCACAGCCTCCACAACAGGTGAACATGAATGCTAAATTTGTAACACATAACATAAGAAAAAGGAACCACATTTTTTTCTTACTTGCCTATTTTTCTTTCTTTATTCTTTTTTTCTTTTTCTTTTTCTTTCGTTTTTTTTCTTTTTCTTTCTTTCTTTCTTTTTTTTTTGTACAAGGGTTTCAAACTAGGGGAACATAACTACTGAGCCTCATCCTCAGATTTTTTAATGTTATTTTTTAACTTTTGAGAAACATTGTTAATCACAATATTGAGGTATTCTTATATCAAACAAGCCATACTACAAAGTTTCCAGAGCTAGAGAGAAAATCCTGCAATCGCAGACTGTTAAATATGTCTGTGGAAGATGAGCCACATGGACACAATGTAGAAGATCAAATGGGTGGAGTGGGCATGGCTCTGCAGAACAGTGCAGGTAAGAGGCAAGATGCTGGGTGGAGCCTATGAAAAAAAGTGGAGAGGACATAGTGGGGCTTAGTTGTTTGGCAGAGTTGGTGAGGCAGAGTCAGGCTGAGTGAGTGGATCCCAACCATAAGAACAGTGGATGGGGAGAAGACAGAGGAAGCACGTTGGAAGCAGCATCCCACCCGGGACCCCTTAGGTGAGCACAGCCTAGGAACCAGGAGATGCAGTGATGAAGGAGCAGAGGGCATGGTGGGTGCATCCACAGGAAGCAAAGGGAGTCAGGAGAGGCATCCAGTAATTCTGTCAGAAGTCACTGTTGACCCAGTGGGGAAGAAGGGTCTTAGGGCTCTGAGATAGATATGTGACCTCAGGGTTTGCTCCAAAAGGGGCCTCAGTTTACCCTCTTACACACTGAAGCAATGGAGGGAGGCTGAAGATGCCACAGCACAGCCTTTTTTGTTCCTCCCTCTCATGGGATGCAGTGCACTTTCCATTAATTTTTTCTGTTCTTCCAGGTCCAGGACAGTACCTAAATCTGTTCTCTAGACAACGATATTTGTAATAAACTCTTCAAAACCTTTTGGCAAGAATATCCGGGGAGAGCACTGTTTGGCTCACAGGAGCAAATAGGTAACGGCAGAATATGAGCCACCAGGACCAGACACTGATTTATAGAGAAAGATACTTTTCAAGAACCTCTCATGTTATCCTGACTCGGTGCCAAAAAATTATCCCCAGGTCCTACCCTGAAATCCTGAACTGAGGTCCCAAACTGGTAACCAGAGAAGCGCACCTAGCTCCAGGTTTTTGTTGGTTGGTTGTTCCAATTTAAAATTTGCTTGGGGTCTGAGGCTGTGGCTCCACGGTAGAGCGATCGCCTAGCACGTACAAGGCCCTGGGATTGATCTTCAGCACCACATTAAAAATAAATAAATAAATAAATAAATAAATAAATAAATAAATAAATAAGATAAAGGTATTGTGTCCAACTACCACTAAAAAATAAATATTTAAAAAATTTGCTTGGAATTTTAACGCAATTCTTTTTTTGTATTTATTTTTTAGTTTTAGGTGGACACAACATCTTTATTTTATATTTATGTGGTGCTGGGGATCGAACCCAGTGCCTCACACATACTAGGTGAGCCCTCTACCACTCAGCCACGACCCCAGCCCTAGAACTTAATTCTTAAGATTCAGGAAAGTTTGCACAAAAACTCAGGTTTCTAACTGTCCTTCAAAGTCACCAGGAGATCTGGCAGCCCCAGACTGAGTTCTTACACAGCAAGGATTGCTAGCACTGTCCTGTCAGTTTCCATGACTCAGGAGTGCAGCCGAGTCCTCTTTGCCCCTTTTGTGTCTGGCCCTGGAGTCCTTGAGTGTTGCTAACACACTAAGCGTTAGATGAGCTGGGGCAGCAGGCAGGAATCAGCATGGAACTACTGGTCCAGCCCTGCTTCCTGCTTGCTGTGTGACTTTGCTCCAGTCACACCACCTCTCTGTGCTTCAGTTTTCCTATCTGTCTGGAGGCCAATAGACTAGATCAGTGGTTTCCCAATTTAAGCCAAGGCAAGGCTGAGAGGTGGGCTGCCTTGTCTCCCTTCTCTCCTTTCTGAATTAGGCCTGGGCATCAGATTTTGCTTAGGTGACTCCCTGTTTATCCAGGGTTCAAAAATTCCTGGGTAACTACTTGTGTTAACCCCATAGCCAGGGCCTTGAGGTGTATTACAAGAGAAAAGAGACAATACCTTTTTCATTTTTATTTTTTTTGTGGTAGTGGGGATTGAACCCAGGGTGCTTTACTGCTGAATTCTATCCACAGCCTCCACCTCCTTTATTTTTGAGACAAGGTCTTCTAAGTTGCTGAGGCTGGCCTCAAACTGGTGATCTTCCTGCCTCAGTTTCCTGAGCTGCTGGGATTACAGGCATGCGCCAAGGCTTCTGGAACCATAATGTGTTTATAGATAGGAATGATGGAATTTGATGAGCAGCATTATTCTCCTACAAAGAGAGGCTCTCCTCCCCTGTTTTACAGATGAAGAAAGTGAGGTTTTGAGAGGCTGAGTAACTAGCCAGAGGTCACAGAGCTACAAGTGGCCAAGAGCCCATGTTTGTGTCATTGCAGACAGTGAGGCCCTAACTACTTTTTCTGTCCCTTAGGTGGCTTGGGAGGAGGTGGGTGTAGAGAGGTGCCCTGCAGCAAAGGGGAGGCCAGTGCCCCAGGAGACCCTGCCACCTCTTGCACTAGCCCTTCTTGCAGGCCATCGGCACACACAGGGAAGTCACCCTCTGGCTGTGTGCTCAGGACCAGGCTTCCCTCCCTCAGGGCTGACCCGGGTTGGGCTCTGGGCTCCAGGTGATCAGGAGGTCTGGCAGCCCTGGACTGAGTTCTTGCACAGCAAGGGTCAGTGGTCCTGTGCGCTGCCTTCAGATGGGGTAGGGAGTTGCACGCGAGGCCCATCGAGTCAAAAAACCCTTGTGGTTCTTTGCAGGTGTAATAATTGCTCACTGAGCTCCACAAGCCACATTCTTCAGCCCAGACAACTGCTGTGGTTGTTACGAGGAACCTGAAAAATGGTGGTTCTTGTAGTTCTCAGGACCCAGCGTGTCCTGTCTGAGTCTTGGTTCTCCCATCTGAGAAAGGATAACCCCTGTCCATTGCCACTCCTAGCCTGTGTCCCTTTGATGGAAAGGGCAAGTGAAACCTCCTCTGCCAGGCTCCCCCTGCAGCTCATCCCTTCTGCAGCTCCTCTCAGGAAAGGGGCTGAATCCTCCCATTTACAGGAGATATCTGTAAAGGCTAATGTTATAGGCTCTGGCCAATGTCCTCAGCTGCTGAGGGCTGGGCTTGTGACTGTTTCCAAGGCCTCATCCATCCCAGGCCTGGGTTCCCAATGGCTGGGGGAGCCTGGAACCAGCCAGGAACACCTGGCAGCCTCTAGCCAGTCCTTGGGCGCAGGCTGCCCTTCCTGCACTGGCTGCTTCCTGAGTGCTCTGGGCTCCAGGGAAAAAAAGTGGGTTCTCAGTGAGCCCAACAGCCCTCCAGGAAGAAAGAGATTGCTTTCTTCCTCCAGGTGGGGCCTGGGCCTGACTCTCCAGGGCGGAGTGGAGGGCTGCAGGCTCTCGGGCCTGCTGAGATCACCCTTCCCAGGTGGCTCGTGGGTGGGATGTGTGTGGAGATGTGCTTGGTCTTAGCGGCTGTCTTAGTAACAGGGCGCTATCCTGTCCATCAGGGTTCAGGGTGCACATGACAGAGGTGACAACATAGGCCCAAGAGGGATTTCCTGGCCGGGGAGAGCTGCTGGGATGAATGGGAGGAGGACTAGGGCTTGGTTGGCTCCAGACCCTAGGGGACCAAGGAATGGACCACCCTCCAGGGAACCCCATCGTGGGGAGAGGCCCTTGTCCTGGTGTCGCTGTGTCCCTGGGCTGCAGAACAAGGGCTTGGGGAAGCATATGCACTATCCTGGGTTAAAAGGGAGAGTCCCTCAAGGTCCGCACAGGGAATAGTTGGGTCTTAGGGCACAGTCAGGGTGCTGGCAGCAGAGGCGGGGCAGAGGCTGCCTGGAGGCGGGGACACCTGCACTGCTGCTGTTTGGGTGTGCTGTCCCAACATCTTGGGAGGCTTCATCAGCCTAGGTCGGGGTCATGGGGTGGCTGGGTGGAGAGGTTTTTTGCACATCAGACAAGCTTTGGGCCCTGGATTGGGTTTACCAAGTCACAGCACATGGGACATTGGGATGGGAGGGGTCTTGGGGGAAACCTGGTCCAGTCTCATCTTGTACCACAGGGAAATGGGAGTCCAGAAAGGCCAAGAATTTCTCCAGGGCCCCACCACCCAGGAGGGACAGGTTGGAGAGAGGGGGTCGAGATGGAGCACCACAATACCCTGTCCTCAAGGGAATATGGGCACCCTGGGGATGGGGCAGAGGGTTGTAATGAGGACACACACACACTTTTAAAAACACTGACTGCTCATGAATGCTTATGGGACAAAATTAAAAACAACCCTCAGCCACCCTCCTGCATTTCCCAGAGGCCACCGCCATTCTAGTCTCTGATGCCTGGTAATAGGCAATTGCGTGTTCGACCACATGTGTGACAGACACAGACATCTTCCTCCTGTCACTGCACCACGCTGTGGTCTGTGTTGGTAACAATTCCAAACCCGTTCATTCAGCACCACTTCAGGACTTTCTCTTTCCCTCCCTTCCTCTCTGCCTCCTTCCTTCCTTTCTCTCTCTCTCTTCCCTCTTTCTTTTTTGGTACTGGATGTGAACCCAGGGCCACACATGCTTGAGAAGCACTTGACCACATAGCCACACCCTCAGCCCCTTCTGTTATTTTTTGAGGGGATTGAACTCAGGGGCACTCCACCACTGAGCCACCTCCCCAGCCCTATTTTGTATTTTATTTAGAGACAGAGACTCACTGACTGCTTAGCACCTCTCGGAGGCTGAGGCTGGTTTTGAACTTGGAATCCTCCCATCTCAGTCTCCCACACGTGTGTGGCCCCTACTGTTTTTGAGACAGGGCCTCACTGAGTTGTCCAGGCCAGCCTGGAACTTGCAATCCCCCATTTTCAGCCTTCCAAGTCACTGGGATTGCGGGTGTGTGACACCACATCTGGGAATTTAGTACTTTGTAAGTCAACTTGTTTTTGTTGATACTCGAAACACAGACAAGTCCACTGTCCACCAGCGTTTTCCAATGAGGAACAACAGGTCAAGCTTCCCAGGGGCCGACTGTGCTCCACCCTCTGCCCGAGGACAGTGGCTGCCCTCACTTGGAGGTTTTAATTGCTATGTGTTTGTTTTAGTTGCTTTTGGTTTGAAAAACCAAACCAAACCCCAAACCAAAACAAAACAAAACAAAAAAACCCAGCCGGCACACCCCACTGGAGATTTCCCAGGGAGGATTGCTTGGGATGGCAATTGGGGTGCTAGGCTTGGGGCTCTGATTCTGTAACACAGGATGGCTTAGGCTTCTCAAACCCAGTAATGACAGTGGGAAAACTGGAGGCCACAGGGACCTTATTTTCTCCTGCTCACCCTCATTCCAGTCCCACCCCCTTGACTGTCCACACACAGTCCACCATGCCTGCAAGACATGGCTCATCTGTCATGCTGCAAGACACAGACTCCCCAGGACAAGTGGGGAAACTTAGGAAAGTGGCTTAGCCTCTGCCAGTGTATGTGTCCCAGCCTCTACCAATAACATGACTCGGCTCTCTATCCTTCCTGCACCGTCAGAGCCTTGAGCGGGATAGGTGGGGGTCATGGGTGGAGCACCCACAGCGTCTGCTACAGCAAGTTACCCAGCCCCAGCCTCCACAGCTTCATCTGTTAAATTGGGACATCAGAACAATCTTGCTTGTTTGTTTTTTTAAATCATGTTGTTGTATTTTTTTAATGTATATTTTACTTATTTTTAGGTGGTGCTGAGGATCGAACCCAGTGCCTCATGCAATCTAAGCAAGCAGCTCTATCACTGAGCCCCAGACCCAGCTCTGGACAGCCTTGTTTAAAAAATAAGAAGCCAGTAATGGTGGCATGACTTTGTAGTCCCCGCTGTCCCCGCTGTACAGGATGCTGTGACAATGAGAATCACTGGAGCCCAGGAGTTGGAAGCCAACCTGGTCAACATAAGCAAGATCTCGCCTCAAACATAAGATAAAGCCAGGCATGGTGATGCCCACCTGAAATCCCAGCTGCTTGGGAGGCTGAGGCAGGAGTATTGTGAGTTCAAAATTGGCCTCTGCAAAAGTGAGGCGCTAAGGGTTGGGGTTGTGGCTCAAGTAACAGAGCACTCCCCTAGCACATGTGAGGAACAGGATTCCATCCTCATCACTATAAAAAATTAAAGATATTATGTCCACCTAGAACTAAAGAATATATATATATATTTTTTTTAAAAAAAGGTGCTAAGAAACTCAGTGAGATCTTGTCTTTAAATAAAATACAAAATAGGGCTGCAATGTGGCTCAGTGGTCAAGAAATTAGGCTTTTTCCCAATTGTCTTACTAATGAGCACATGCCATTTAGAAAGTGGTTTTTCCACTCTACCCTTCTGTCATAAATGTGCTTTGCCTCACTCCTTCCCTAAACAGGCTGTGAATTTTCCATATTTCTCTTTTAAATTATACATTTCAGCTTTAGATTATCCCATTGGTTCCAAGTTGTATAGAATACAATTGAAAGTAACCAGGAAGGAGCCTGAATGCTGTTTTGACTACATATTTTCTTCATTAGATATTATAGTCCATCACTTCTAGATTTGGCCCTCCATAAGCTTTAGAGCATGGACACAGTTCAGCCACATTCACAGCAGAGGTGTGACAATTGTTGATTCCAGTTTCCAGTAGAATAGTCTTCATTTGCATCTGAGTTCTCATCAGCATGGTCCTTACTGTCTGTATTTCTATCAGCATTCTGGTCATGGCCATTTATCCCATCTTTCAGATATTTCAGATTTTTACAGGTTGAAGGCTCTGAGAGGAGTCCCTCTTGGATGCATCACAACATGGCAGGCGCCATGTTGTGTATCTCTCAAATCTATATCTTATCTCTTTCTCCTTATAAAATCACCAGAACTCCATCAAAGGGGCTCCATCCTAATGAAGGAATCAAACCTAATCATTTTTCAAAGGCCCTACCACTAAACACCATAGTCCAATTAGTTTCTACCTTCTTTAATATCATTGACATAAGATTTTTGTAATTAAATTCCTTCATGAGTTCAGAGAGACAACCCATTTTCATACATAGCCTACAACGTATATTCAATTCATCATGGAAGAATTACTTAGACAACCTCTATCATATAGTCTTCCAACAATACTTTTATTAAAAAGTGAAGAAGTTTTTAAATATCCTTCAATTAGCATTTTGAAAAACAAAAACCATTAATATGATAATAAATTCACCTGTATTTTAGGTTTAACATGGCTTGTATTTTAGTGTTTTATCATACATCTGTATGTAAGGTGTGTTTATGAAGATTTCTGTTTAAATACAAAAATAGTGTGAATATAAACTTATATGCTTATATGTCTATATATGAGCAAACTCCCAATGAACATATTTTATACTTTTTTAACTTGAGCATTTGTAATCTAATGTCTCTGCAGACAAATAATCTTCAAAAATATTTTGAAACTATTTTACCATATACTATCATAGTAATAACGTGTAAGATATTAACCAATAGATTATTATTTATAATTCATACAAATAAAATTATAGAACACATTTTTATATAAATATTTAACCTGAATATCAAGAATGATTGAAATTGGAATTACTAGATCAAAAGTATACAGTTTAATAAAAGTACACACATACTCCAAAATTTTGGCAAATTTTTCTTCAGAAAGTTTAGGAAGTGAAAATTCTTATATCAGTTTAACTTTATTTTCATGTTCTTTAATGATGGTTAAATATATATGCATATACACATATATTTATCTGCATATATAAAGAACTGAAAGTTGATAGCTTAAAATGGCATCAAAATCTTGTTTTACTCAGTGGCTCAGGAGGGTGAAGCAGAATAATCACAAGTTCAAAGCCAGGCTTAGAGACTTAGTAAGGCCCTAAGCAAATTAGTAAGATATATATGTATATATATATATATATATATATATATATATATATATATATATATATATACACACACATATATAAATTTAAATTAGTAAGATATATATATATATATATATATACATACACATACATATATAAATTTATGTAAAATATTTATTTATTTATAGGTTGTATATATGGAAAAGTTATAGATAATGTCATATATATATATATATATATATATATATATATATATGACATTATCTATATTTTTTATTTCTTTTATTCCAAATGAGTATGTTCAGTGATTCTAATGTTTTATTATTTATACTGCAAAATATAATAAACTTGTGAATTTCTCCTCTATTCCTAGTCTTACAACCTTCTTCTCAATTGCAAAATTAGTTATTCCAATGTTAGTTATCCACACCTTTTTCTTTGATTTCACTTCTTTGTTTCTAATTTTGTCATCTAAGTGTTGAGTCTTCCGGATGCAATGACACACACCTGTAATCACAGCTGGTTGGGTGACCCCCAAAAAATGTTGAATCCATCTGGGATTAATAATAGTATGTTATCAAGATCTAATTTGATTTTCAAATGAAGCAAATTTGTTCATTGAAAAAATTCTCTTCTTTGTATTGAATTGCAATTCTCTTTATTTATTTATGTATTTATTCATGTATTTATTTTAAATATTTTTTAGTTGTAGTTGGACAAAATGCCTTTGTTTTTTGTATTTTTATGTGGTGCTGAGGTCTGAACCCAGTGCCCCATATGTGCTAGGCAAGCATACTACCACTGGCCACAACCCCAGCTCCTGCAATTCTTTTTTTACTGTGTACATGAACATGTGTACACACTTGGACATGCACATTTGTATCCACATCTAAAGTAACATCTTCTCTAAGATTATTTGTTTGTTACCCATTTTTTTGGTTTTTAAAATGAGTTGTTTATTTAAATGATGTAATTCAGAAGCTCTCAAGATTTATTATCTATTAGCTCTATTTCAAATAAAATGTAAAAGCATTACTTTCAGTAAAAAGACTCAGTGAAAAACAATAAACTCTAAACCTGTTGATCTCCTAAAAGTTGAGAGTAGAACAGTGGTTAGGCAAGATTTAGAAGGGGTAGGGAAGTTGTCAATGGGAATAGTTTTATAGTTAAAAGGAATAATTTCTGGAGTTTTATTGTAAAGTAGAGTGACTTAGCAATAATGTATAAAGAATTGAAGGGAGATTATGAAGGTTCTTACTTTAAGAAATGATAAATATTTAAGAAGGATTTGTTGTTTACCGTGAATCTATGATTATACAATGTATACAAGTGTTTAAACATCCTATTATATCAATCAGAAATAAAATAAAACCTAAAAAATCTCAATTGTTATATTCTCCAATCTTGCACAACTCTTATAAATTAATTGTCAAATAATTGACATTTATGCAATAATTAGTTTTCCCATGTAGGAATAAGACTCTGAGGAATTATATAATCATCCAAGGAACTTAATAATTGCAAGAGTATTGCATCTATGGGACACAGAGAAAATAAATATTACTTTTGTCCTGAATTAAAATGAAAATGATGGTATGATTTATACTGCATCTCTGACATTCACCTTAAATTATTAGACAGTTTTTCTTCTCTGTGTACTAGGGCTATCTCAGTGGCAAAGTGAGCTTGCAAACCTTCAGGACAGATCTGAGTATTGATAAAACCATTTTTTTAAAAAATCAAAGATAATATAGAGAGGACACATTCGTTCTATTTGTCTTCATTCTGTTATGCACACTATACTCTCACTCCCATTTTCTAATATTGATCACTTTAGTTAAAGAAGAAAACATTTTATATCATGGAAGTTATTGAATCATTTTGCTGAGGTAAATTTTAGTTTATTCAAGTTTTGAATGTTTGCTTTAGAACTGAAGGAAAAGGCATTGAATAGAAGGTTTCAAGAACTTAGCTAGGAACACTGGATGGGCAGTGATGTCAAGCAGAGCTCATTTTTCCTAACTGGGTGCTTCTGGGGAGTCCACCAGGAGGTCAGTTCCTTCTTTGGTTTTCATGCTAACTGTCTGAGTTCAAGACTGCTACAATTTCAGTTCTCAGGGTTCATGAGGCTTTCTAAAACTTATATTGGCAGCAATTTTTGATTTAGTGAAGAAAAAAAAGTCAATGAGTGTAGGAACCAGGGAATAGGATGCATTTTCCTTCTGAAAGGGAACTTCATGTGAGAAAGAAAGTTTATCTGTGAAACACTATATTGATATAGGCAGGAAGGTTGATAAGGGCATGCTAACTCAGGTTGTTGAACAGAATAAAATTGAAAAGTAGTGTTATAATGTGATCATCAGTTATTTTCTAAAAATAATTTTAGTTACACATGTGCACAATACCCTTCTTTTATTTATTTCTTTTAATGTGGTGCTGAGGATTAAAAACCTATCACTGAATACCACAGCCCCACCAGTTATTTCTTGCAAAGGTTATTTTTGAGCTCATTATATGAATGAGGTACATTCTAAGTGCCAGGTTTTTATCAGTTAACAGGCAAGTGTTTTCATACGTGCGAGGGGGTAAGTGGTTCTTACAGTTGCCTGATTTATAGAAGATGTTAAAATAAATGTCATTATAAAAAATAAAAATAAATGTAAGATCAAAGAAATATTATCACAGAATATATGTGTGTGTATTGACATTTGTATTTAACTTTTTGCAAATAATAATAACAGTTAATGTAAAGTGCTTGCAAATTTTTTCTGATCCTCATGCAATAACTAATCACCATGTTTATACTAGCAACATGTCATAAAATATCTATAGGTTAGAATAAGCTTTTTTTCCCATTTCCCTCACAACCTCTTATATGTAATTTTGTATAACAATGCGGGTCTCCTTGCATTTGCATGCAATTTCCCTTTTCTCTCCCTTTCCCTCCGACCTCATGTCTCTGTTTAATGTTAATCTTTTCCTCCTGCTCTTCCTCCCTGCTCTGTTCTTAGTTGTTCTCATTATATCAAAGAAGACATTTTGCACTTGTTTTTTAGGGATTGGCTAGCTTCACTTAGCATAATCTGCTCTAATGCCATCCATTTCCCTGCAAATTCCATGATTTTGTCATTTTTTAGTGCTGCATAATACTCCATTGTGTATAAATGCCCATTTTTTTATCCATTCATCTATTGAAGGGCAGCTGGGTTGGTTCCACAGTCCAGCTATTATGAATTGTGCTGCTATGAACATCGATGTGGCAGTATCCCTGTAGTATACTCTTTTAAGGTCTTCAGGGAATAGTCCAAGAAGGGCAATAGCTGGGTCAAATGGTGATTCCATTCCCAGCTTTCCCAGGAATCTCCATACTGCTTTCCAAACTGGCCGCACCAATTTTCATTCCCACCAGCAAAGTACAAGAGTACCCTTTTCCCCACATCCTCGCCAGCACCTGTTCTTGTTTGACTTCCTAATGGCTGCCAATCTTACTGGAGTGGGATGGTATCTTATGGTGGTTTTTCTTTGCATTTCTCTGACTGCTAGAGATGGTGAGCAACATGTCAGAAAATATCTATAGGTTAGAAGAAGCTTATGCTTGTTAGTATTTTTCCTAGTGTAATGATTCTGGTAGCACCAGATTCAAACTATAAAGAGCACTGCTTTTAAATAATAGACAATTATGAACAAATTTCCATTAGACTTTTAAGTTGGTTAATAATCATCTGCTATTTAAAAACATCTAGTTCAGATTTGTGTTTCTGAGGTTAACTACAAAGGTCTGCACACAAATCATTAAAAATTCCTGGGCCATTTTATATTTTTTGTTAACATAGTATTTTTTTAATTACTGTATCATAATCTTACCTGGAATTTAAATTTTCAATTTCAGCTTTGCTAATACACTTAAATTATTCAGCTAAAATATTTTACAGAACATTTTCAAGAATATATTCTGATATAAATCATATGTGTTGTTAATTATTCATTTGTAAGCAAATATTACCACAATAATATTATGTAATATTATTTAGAGTGTGAAAGTATATAGAAATATTTTGAATTTTATATATATATATACACACTCACACACACATACACACATCACACATACACACAAAGCTTGAAAAAATAATTTGGTTATCTATTGGCTAGACAAATGGAAATTTAAATAAATTTAGCCTCAAACTTGCCATGTAAATTTGAAATAGTTATACATAGTACTGATTTACTTGTCATTTTCAATGTAACTGTATTGTTACTACATGTCATAATCAATTATAACACTATGAAATTTGTATTCAGTATGAGCATATCATTAACAAAAATCAATAATACATTATTGCATTTCTGTGAGTTTACAAATCTCCAGTCCTTCTTAGACTTACTATAGGCTTTGAAGGATTTATAAATTTAACGTATTACTGCAATGTGTTGTTGGGGTCCATTACTAAGAAAACAGATATTTTCTAGATGGCATTGAGATACATCTCTATAACTTTGATGAAAGTATGGAATGCAATCTGGGCAAAAGAATAAAAACTACCTCAGGCATCAAGAACCACAGGAACTCAAGCACCACAGCAGCAAATTGTTGAATGAGCACTGCACAGTGCATCTTAGCCATACTCATGATAACCTGGGAGTTCACAGCTATCAGACTGAGGAAAGATTGAATAATAGAGAGTTTACAATTCATGTTAAGAGTGAATTGGACCCAATTAATGGTCTTCCCTCAGAAAATTAATGTGTTTTTAAGGTACACGTACAATAATATCCACATATACCCAAAATGAAAATTGTAATTTGTTAAAACACAAAGACTATATAAGTCCTGTTACATTTTCATTTTTACATTTAATCATTTCATTTAGTTTACATGGAAATCTCTAGTCACATACTAGCTTACATATTTTTATGTGTTGTCAAATTCTTTTCATCAATTTCAATACTTAAAGATGAAACTAAACAATTCCATTATTATATTTTAAGAAATTACCACCATGAAGAAAATAGACAGGAAATTCATCTTGTCCTTAGTTTACTTTGCTTTCTTTGTGTATTCTCATGCAGTGCTTTTTATTTATGATCTTGAGAAAGCCATGGGAAGGTGAATTTACCTTCTTGCAAAAAAACAGAGAAATGTATTATAGAATGTTTAGTTGTTTCCTGGTGGTATCTTTTTCAAAAGGTATATGGAAATGACATTATAGACAATATCAAGTTACAGTTAAATATTTTTCTGTCAAGGAGAGAGGAGATTTCAGAAATATGAATCTGCTCCTCTTTGGGCCTATCTTAAATTCTGGCTCTTACACCCAGCCAACTGTCAGGCACAGATCTATGTAAACATGAGTGCCTCACGGGTGGGCCTGAGATCTTTCAATTCCAGTCTTTAAAGATAAAGTTTCTTGACAGATGATATTTTAGGAAGACATCTCCTGAGACTTTCTCACAGTTCAATCAGGCATGTCTCGATTTGTATAGGAAAATCTCTGCATTTGCTCTATTATTTCTTGTAAGAGAGAGAGTGTGCTCCCAATGAGTAGACACATTAAGATTTGCTTTTACAGAAGGTTTACCCATGATTGTTGAAACATGATATTTATGCATTATTATTTTTGTGGGATAATAAATTCAACATAAAGTATTCATTCCCATTTTAAAATTACAACCTTGGTTTCAGACTTGATAAGGGTATGTAAAATTTTCTAAAGAAAATATTTTATATAGAAGAAATCATGTAATACCTTGAATTTCAAAGAAGTTTCACATTTGACTGAACCATCATGTGGAATAAAAAATATCTGAAACGTCCAAAGTACAAAAACTACATGATAAAGGGTCCAGAATATGTAGGGATCTAAAACTATTTTTTTGTATGAAATACACTTAATGGTCTCTCCGATTTTACAAATTCATTGCTAGCTTATAAAACAAAAACTATTGAGTTACATTTTCCTTTGCAGATGCACAAAACACACAACAAAAGTCAGACAGAGATTAAAATATTCCAGCCTTCCCATGAGATGATATTATTTCCATAAACTTTATAAAGCAAAATTAAATTCTTCTCTAATTATAGCTAAATATATTCACAAAACTTTAAAGATTAATAATGATTTAAGAAATTTTTAAGAACTTAATAATACACTTAAGAAAAGGTCCTGAGTTATTGTAAAAAAATAGTTTAATGCTGTTTTGTTTTAGGCTTTACATAATAAATTTGCAAGAGAAAAATAAATGCTTTTTCATAATGATATAATATGTACTTAAGAGTATGCAGCTTAATATGTGTTTCTTTGTAGTGACATATTTCTAATAGTAAAAAAAATTTAAGAATTTAAATACTTAAGTGATTCTGTTTTTGTATGTTTTAGGAAAGAAACAAATGTGATGAGCTTATAAGGGATATTATCTCTGAAGATCAAGTTCATATCCATGAAGAAATTACAACCAAAAAATATGAACTGCTTTGTAAAATATCCAAGTTACATATTCAAGTTTCATTTAAAACTTTTTTTTCCTTTCTCTTTTTCTGGGAGAGCAAGTGATTCAGTATTTTCCTCGTAGGAAAATTGAATTACTAACCAGTAATTACAGTTCTCTGAATGTCATATTCTCAGTGGATTTGTATCAATTGTCTAGGGGCATTTTGGCACATGAGTTCCAGTAATGTAACATTGTGAAATAAAGAAAATTAAGTTCTAATAGATTATATCTTAAATTTGTCTAGTATATTTCTATAAAGCCACTTTGAAATTTTTTTTTCCAACAGTCTTGTGAAATAGATTCAGTTAACCCAAGATGTAGTTCTTTAGCACACAGAAAGATGAAATCCAAATCCAAGATCATAATGTCATTTATGAAGCTAGAAAAATCTGTGCATGATGAGGTACCACAGATTCACTCTGCTATATTGAGTCTGCAATTCCATTTGTTAAATTATGTAGCAAAGCAATATAAATGGGAGATACTAATCTTATAACATTTAAAATACCCTCGCTATCATTGTCTTGTAATTTTTAAGCATTTAATTCATTATAACATGCTACATATTAAAGTATGAATTACTAATTAATATGTGTATTTAAAAACTGAGATAAATGTAGAAATTCAATTACTAGGAGAGTTTTTGAAAATACAAGATATTATAATCTAGAATCTAAAGTGAAAATGTTTAAGCATAATTATTATATTTCCAGTTACATGAACAGTAAGAAATATCTTACCATTTTAGAACCCTTAAAGATAAAAATACATATTTCATTGAATCAGGATTTTGTTTTAGGGTATAATGCAACTAAGAATGAACTAGTATTTTTTTGGAGAACAGAAAGATAAAAATTTTACCTTATGTAATATTGATTTGGGGAAATTTTGAAGAAATACTTTAAAAAACTTAATTTCCTTTAAATTTTAAATGTTTCCTTCCTATTGCCAAATTAAAAGATCCTACTTTTCCTTGACTTATATTCAATCAGTAAGGTTAAGTATTATTTTAAAACACATGAGCTTACTTATTAACTAAGAGGTATGAAAATGAAGAAAGCTATTATTTTAGATATTTGGATGGTAAAAATTGCTATTATGCAAAGGGATTTTATCTTAATTATTCTGGAAGATGATTCAATTTATTTACATTGCATATCGTAAAATTAGCATACATGATTTATTTAATCATATGATTATCTGGAAATAAATATTGAACTAAGAAAAGATTAAGTTTTAAAATTAAAAATTTGGCTCTTGCCCTCTGAGTCAGTCTGAGTCAGGGGATAGGGGACTTTTCCAAAGAGCTTTGCAACTCTAGGCCACATAACCTCCTGATCAGGGAGATTAATGAGACACTGGAGGACAGAAAGCCAATCAGTGCATTTGCTGTGAAGAGGAGGGTCATCAGAAAATGGAGACATCCCTGATGCTTCCGAGGGAAGCCACATGGTCAAGCAAGGCCTGGACCCATCCTAGCACAAATGGCACTAGCAGATGTGACAAGCTGCTCCAAGTTCCTGAGGACTCCCAAGGAAACTCAGCTGACTGTTAACAATAGATAGAAACAAAAGTCAGTTTGACTTGCTTCATCTTAAACACTTAGCAAAGACAGTCAAAGCCAAAACACAGCTATTCCTGGGCATTTTAAATAAAATAATAGTTAAATGTAACTTCCATAAATAAGTAAACAGGAGGCTTCAAAAGAGATTCTCAGACAGGAATGCCTGATTACTATCAAAAGAAACTGCCAGAGTAGTTTTTAGTTCAAGGCCTTTATTTCTAACCTACACAGGTAGCCTTAGTGTTTGCTAGTATGGTTATCCAGCCCTAAGTAATAGAATTAAATATTTCTCTATTAGACACAGAGGTCATACTAGTAAAAGGATTTTGCAAGCTCAGATGACATTAAGTTATTAAACTGTATCTTAAGGAAAAGGACATCTGTAACCCTAAAAGTTAAATGTTGTGTTTACACACCTGACAATTCTGGCAATGTGACGAATATCCTTAACGATTTACATGCTCAGATAGAAGCCATGTCCTCAGCAACTTTGTCATGGAAACAATATCTTAGCTCCTGGTTCTTGGTACTTCCTGGTGGAAAACATTGTTAGTCTTTGTCTTTGCCATCATACTCATTGGCATATTCCTGTGCTATGGGATTTATTGCTGCATCAATCTGGTTCCAGTACTAATGAATTCTTGTTTCTCTTGTAGACCACCCATCACTCAAATGGCCTTCCAGTCTATTACTTCTCAATCAGACTTCTATCATGGACCCACTCGATAGACCCTATTTTTAAAGGGAGATTCCAAACTGCTTGCCCCACACCGTCCCTTGTCAGCCTGAAGAAGCCAGAAAGATTTTCTTCGCCCCCCTTGCTTACAGCAGTAAGGAGGTCCCAAATTAGAGGGGGGAATGAAGCCAGATTTAAAGTTAGGTAGTCAGTGTAGTTAGGTAAATTGGGTCTAATATCGAGTGAAATCTAAAATGGAGGCCATGCTGGGAATGACTCAGGGAAAAAGCAGGAGAATTCATGGAATGTTAATGAAGTCCTGAAAAGGCCCTGGGCCAAAGTCCACCTCAAAGAAATGTTAATGGAGCTCAGGAAACAGCCCCCAACAGATTTGGAGATAGCCCATCCTAGAGAAATGATAAGCCCATCCCAAAAGGTGATAATTGGGCCCACCTGTGTCCTAACCCCTTCAACCTATATTCCATCACCAAAACTATAAAAAGGAGAAAGAACAGCCCTTCCACGGATTCCCACCTTTTGGGTCCCCTTCTTCCTCCGGGAGAAGTCTTTTCTGCTGTCCTTTTATAAATTTCTAATTTCTACTCTGAAAAAAAAATTCATCTTGTAATAAGCATATTTTGTTACTAATGACGTACATAACAGATTTTTTAAAGAGATTGTATGCAATACATATATTTGGGACTGGGAGTATACCTCAGTGGTAGAGCACTTGCATAGCAATTGTAAGGCCTTGGGTTTAATCCTCACCTTCACAGAAAAGGAAAAACAACCACAACCAATTATTCCCTAACACTTTTGTCCATATGTTTGTGAGTATAGTATAACTTGTATTTCAAATGAAGGGTTGTGTTTCTTATTTAAAGGAATGAGTAGTTTCAAGTTTCCAGTATCAAAGATGACTTCCAGGTAGACATGTTTGTCATTGCCATGAGAACTGGTTGCCTTTTTCACTACCCTAGAATAATATGTTAAGTGGAAAATACAATATAAATTGAGTGAGTATTTTCCCAGGTCCAAGTATGAGTTAAAGGTTTAGAAATATTTTATTGTCAAAAAGAGTACAAAGTGTGAAATATCTAATAGTTTGTAGGTTGTTCATTTTATTAAAATTAGATTTTAAGGTAATAATAAAAGCAACTATCCTTTGAAACTAACTATGAGTGCCAAGTACCTTGCAAGCACTATTGTATTTGAGGTTTACAACACCATTGTCTAGAGAGCTGTGTTCCATGTTAAGTGGGAGAGGCAGAGATAGAATTCAGACTCAGAAAAGCATAACTCTAAAATGCAAACTTTCAACCCATGTACTATACTCCCTTCTGAGCCCCGAAGTTTTTTTTTTTTTTTTTTTTTTTTTTGATTTCTAAAAAGTAAATCCATTCCAAGTCTTAATTTACGTTTAATTGTATTAAAATTTTTTTTTGGAAGGGAATATTCTTATTACAAAAGTAGAACATCCTGTGAAGTCTATAAAAAAAGGTAAATCAAAGAAAAAATTAATTACCCATAGTCATAATACTCCCAAATTAATTCATTCAATAACTGTAAATTCTGTAGATTTTTTAACATTAGGTATCTGTAGGCCCACATAGCCAAAGACTAGTGATGGTCTTCTTCTATCTAAAACTTAGACCCTAAAATGTGAAGGCATTAAGATTAAATGAAGCCTCCCTGTTATTATATAGCAAGTGATAATGTTAAGTGTAGTGTTTAAAAAATATTTTTTTCTGATAACATTATAGTTTATTAAATGTTCATGTTGTCAATGTTTACAACATAATTGATAATAGTTCATGGTATTCCAGTAAATATGTAAGTATTTTAACACTTAGTTTCTTTAATTTTTTTTTTACCAACTATTGGAGTTTAGTAAAATTTTACCATGTTTATTTTTGTTTAAACTTGAATCCATGTACTTATTCATTATGCATGCCTACATGATTGCATTCCTTATTTATTTATTTATTTATTTATTTATTTATTTATGTATTTTGGTACCATAATAATAATAATGATTTTTAATCACTTCCCACTGAAGAAAACAATCACTATCCCCTTATTTTAGTGATTAGACACAGAGAAGTTTACCTTCTTGCTTATTGACACATGAATGTAGAGACGGAGGTCAGAGTATTCATATAGATTTGGTTCTCATTCATTTCTGGCAAATGTCATTAGTAGTTTGTTTATTGGCTTTTTTTTAATATTTACTTTTAGTTTTTGGCGGACACAACATGGGGTGCTGAGGATCAAAACTGGGCCCCCCACATGCCAGGGAGTGCTGTACCATTTGAGCCACAGCCTCTCTTGGGTGGCTTTTTAATGCAGTGCTGGGTGTTCAACCCAGTACCTCATTCATGCTAGAGAAGTGCTTTACCTCTTATCCATAACCCTAGTCCCCAAAGTCCTTTACTTATTTTTTGGGGGGGAGGAGAGTGTGTGTGCGTAGTGCAAGGGATTGAATCCATGGCCTTAATCAGCAAAACAAGCACTCTACTGACTAAGCTATATCCTCAGCCCTGATCTATTGTCTTTTAACAGTGACAATGGAGCAGCCTGTCATTCAGTCTTTGATTCTGCACCCACTTGGCTCAGGTTGGAGGCAGGGCATGAAACCTTGACCAATCAGTCTCTTAGGTGAGAACTGTCCAACCCTCATGCAGCCAGTGATGAGGGGGATGGCGTCCACAATCTTCTGTTCCCTTGGTGTCTGGAGCCCACCATTTTTTCAATCTTTTTGTTGGCTTCTGTCCTGGATCCAAGCCCAGGTGTCTGTGCTATACAGAAACTGAAAACAAATCACAGGGAGAACACTGAGAACCCTGAGAGTCAGGAAATGGTAAGTGTGCCTTGTTAATCTTGAGACTGGGTAGGAAGGTGGCTTAAAACTGACAGAAGTGGCAATGGTGAAAACTTGTAGTCATGGTTAGGGAGTCCTCATGGTCCTCTCCAGAGTCTTGTGGCCAGAGGGTCTCTCTGTGGTAACTTAGCGTTCACCTCGCTCTGACTAGTCTAGTGAGGCTTAGATCAGCAGTTGAAAACCTGGGCATTTTGTTCCATAATTGTAAGGTGTTTCCAGCTTTTTTCTAAAGCCCTTTGTGGGCTTCCATGTCCCATGATTCCAGCATGTCTCCAGAATGCATAATGAAGACTGAGAAAATTACCAGGAGAGAACCACAACTCCATTTGTTGTATTCAAGCATGAGAGAGGCTGCTGATTTTAGGGCTTGTTACTCATGAGGGTTTGTTTGTTTGTTTGTTTATTATTTTTTTTGTGTGTGTGCGTGTGCGTGTTTGTTTGTTGTTTTCTTTTTGGAACCAGAAATTCAACCCAGAGGTGTTCATCCACTGATTCACATTCCCATCCTTTTTTAATATTTTTATTTAGAAACAGGGTCACTTTGAAGTTCTTAGGGCCTCACACATTTGATGATGCTGGCTTTTAACTCATTCTCTTCATGAGTCCTGAGATTTTTAAATGTAGCAGAAGCAGTATCTCAAATCCAGAACAAAAACCTGAAATCCAGAACTTCAGCTTATCTCTCCATAGGTCTCAGAATAAACCCGTAGTTTTCTAACTCTCTGTTCACATATCCAAAACTAGGGTTCTCTGTTCACAGAGAATAAGTTTAATAATGACCATGTAATGCAGATAATGGGCCTCACTCAAAGACACCTGGTGGCTAACTGAAAGATGTTAATGAACACCATTAAGGCCTATTTCAAAAGTAAAAGACCTTGAATCCCACTTTGGGAACACCTTCTACAAAGTCCTTTGTCCCAGGAGTGATTCCTTATTGAATTTGAAGGAAAAAGGATGGGTCACAGAAAGAATAAAAGTGAACCCATATGGTAGTCAGGATGCCTTTTCCAAAGCCTATTTTAAATGCATTATGCTGCATGTTCTGCCCAAAACCATCAGTAAACTTCTAAGATGGCACAAAAAAATGATTTTTTTTTCTGATATCAATCTTCATACAACATGGTGGCCATTCTATTTCTTCTTGCTTAAATAATTTTTTTCTTCAAAATTTATGAAACAAGCACCCAGATTCATGGAAAACTGAGAAATTTTGGTTCATCTAAAAACTTCACTTTCAGCATTATTAATCCTTATTTCCCCATGTTTTATTTCAAATGCATGCATCATTTTTAATGTTTTTCTTGAAGAACTGGAGGGCATTTTTAAATTATTTTAATTTATAATTCTGAGATTTTTCACATGAGAAAAAAGCAGAATAATATTAGGTGACATTAAAAATAATGAATCTCTCCTAAATGAGGTCTATGTGTCCCATTTAAAATGTTTTTTAAAAACTGTAATGGGTCATCAATTGAGGGTGTATTTATTTATTAATTAATTTGTTTATTTACTTATTTATGGTCAGACCATTTCATTAAAATAACCCACAGAAGGGCCTGGGGTTGTGGCTCAGTGATAGAGCACTCACATATCACATGCAAGGTCTTGGGTTCGAAGCTCAGCACCAAATAAAAATAAGTAAATGATAAATAAATTAATAAATAAATAAATAACCACAGAAACATTCCAAACATTTCAGGAAACTCTTTTATTCTGGTGTGGCAGGAAAAAATAGAAGGGGGACTAACTTGAATTTAAATTACATGGAAGTTCAATCTCTCTCTCCCTCTCTACCTCTCTCTCTCTCTCTCTCTCTCTCTCTCTCTCTCTCTCTCTCTCTCTCAATCTCTGTACTGAGTTTTGACCCAAGGGCCTCATACTTAGAAGGCAAGCACTCTACATGCTGAGCTATTTACTCAGTCCCATTTTTTTGGGGGGAGAGAGACCAGGGATTGAGGTCAGGGGCACTCTAACACTGAGCCACATTCCTATCCCTATTTTGTATGAGTCAAATGAATATTTTTGTGATCTTTGAATGATATATGTTCCATTTAGAATTTGGACTTGCATATCTATTGCTACTTTTACATGTATTTAATATATATATATATATATATATATATATATATATATATATAAATTTCTCTCTCTCTCTCTCTCTCTCTCTCTCTCTCTCTCTCATATATATTATTTTTGAATGGAGTTTTCTCACCCCTTAATAATTCCTGAAAGAATCAAGACCCACAGTGCCACCTACTTCATCCTTGAACGATGTCTAGACAAATACAGTGAATATTTGAAATTCTCATGACCAGGAATTTCTGAAATGGAGATCCATCCGATCTCCTGTTGCTAATCATTACTGAACCAGATAGTTCCTTTATTGACTGGAATTCATAAAAATGGTGTAGAACAGAGATGCAATTGAGTTGGAGCCTGCTGGGAACTGGTCTTGGAGCAGTGGAGTGCAGGTGTCTGATAAAACATCTGTGGTGGAGCCATGTGGATCTGTCATTGGCTTCCAAATAACATGTGACTGACATGGGACAGTCAGCAGACCCTTATATGTAAAGGCCTCTTGTTTTGGGGAGAGGTTTGGGGGTGATAATCAGAGTCAGATTGCTACTCTAAGTAGGAAAGATGTATGGGATAGCAGCCCAGTTGGTGTTTTCTCTTGCAAAACCTGACTCATCACATGTGACAGTACTCCCTCCAGTGCTGTGTCCTAGTTTGTTGTAGGGACAAATGAAGCAAGGCACTGAAGATAGAAAGAAACAGTTTCATTTGGCTGCATCCAGGTTCAGAAAGCACAGCTTTTGCTGTTATCAATCAATCCCTCCAAGTTCAGGGAATTTCAGAGTTTTATACCCAGCATGTAAGTAGAGGGGCTCAGAAGTTTACAGTGTGCAGAAGTTCACATAAAAGCAGCTTTTTTCTTTCACTGTCTGGGCAAGTTAACCCTTCAAGGACAACACTTGAGAAGAGGAGAACTTCTTCTACCCTTTCTTCCTCCCTCTGCCAGCTGTTACCATGGAGCCAATTTGTAACTTATCTTAAAAATGTAGACATCTCTGTGAAGCCTAGCTCAAGGCCAGAGGCCTTGTTTGCAATTCCTTCAAAGTACTATACTGGATATATTTGTGAAAATAGTAAGGGGGTGTCCAGCACCTTGGCCAGTGGCCAAGTAAACAGGGCAGCACAAAAATAGAAAGTTTACCTACATTGAACTATTTTGCAGAGACTCTTTGGCTGACAGTTCCCAAATCAGCCATGGTGAAGTGGACTTTTCTGTGGAGAAAGCGGGTACCACTACATTGGGCCCCCCTCTTCCTCCAGGGAGAATCTTTTCTGCTGTCCTTTAATAAAGCTTCAACTTTCCACTCTAAACTTGTCTTCATGTGCTTCTCTGGTGTTATACTTCAGCATTGGAAAAGCAAGGCCTCATTACCAGTAAATAGCCATAACAGTAACAGTGAAAGGACAGAGATAATGCCAAAAGTAAATTCAACATTTAGAATTGAAGATAATAATAATCTTTAGTGATAAGAATTCCTTAATTTAATACTTTAAAAATAATAACAACATGTTTCCAGGGAGCAAATTTGTGACATTGCAGTCAAGGGGAGAAATAAAAAATATCCATGCATTTCTGCCCCTTTCAATTCTTTATTCACTCAAATTCTTAATACAACTTTACTCTATAGGTTCCTAATGAAGAAAACAACAATCCTTAATGATAGGCTCTGCAGTGGAGATAATCAAATAACACCAAGCAATTGTAGATTAATTAATTCCCAGAAAACAATTTTAGATTAATTCTGAACATTGCAAAACAGATTTAATCATGACAGGCTAGTGACAGACATTTCCTCTGAATGCTAAGTTCAAAACTCTCAAGCCTTTGGCTTTATGTCCTGCAGATGCACACCCACTCAGACAGCAGTAATCAGGTCCCAAACCAAAACAGGCTTTTTCTGGTGGGGAGTGGATGACCAGTTGAGGAGAGGGTCACAGGGACAAGTTGCATCTCTCAGAAAGATCAAGACAAGGCGATAGAGTTTGAGAGCAGTGAGGATCACACAGAGAATAGGAAAATTTTGGCAAGTGATGGGATGTCAGTGTAGGTCCACATCAGGCTCTCCTGCTGGAGTACATACTTTTTTAGGCTGGCTAAATCACTGTTTATTAGCTCTATTTTTATACTAATTTTGTTTTTATTTTTTTATTTTTTTACCACACCTTGTAATTATCAGGTGCCACCAGATTTCTCATTTACCCTGAGGTCAGAAATAACTGGTCTGGTGGTCTCCATCCTGATATTCTCACCTTTCACTCTTATCAGGAGAGGAAAGCCTGCCAGCGACTTTATTTAGTTTACCAGGGTGAGGACAAGTAATGTGTCTGAGGCCATATTAGAGGGCTCTGTGGGTGTGCCTGGTGAAAATTGACCTCTAATAATAACCTCAGGTTTCAAAATGGAGTTTTTTAAATGGAGTGAGAAACTGATGTGACTCCCTTTTTGAGAAACCAGCCACCTCAGAGCAAAGCCTGTCCAAAGGGGGGAGTTACCTTTTTCCATGGAAAAACTAAGAGTGCTCCTAGGCATATACTAACCCTGCTGAGTTGTTTGTCTGTAAATAACTGGAGAGATCTTCCATGCCAAGTGATCCTGACTCAGTTACACTAGGTTAGGACCCATAGCAACCCCCTAGCTACCACAAAAAGCATGAGACACAGAAAATACCTGAAACACTAGGTGACCTTCCCAGTACTTTTGTTGATTGGTAACATGATTAGGCAAGTTTATCATATACACTCTTGCAACCTCTCATGGCCTAAACCACTCGGTTCAAAAGTATCCACAACTTGAACTAACCAATCACCCTTACACAACTTGTTCCTGCCAATGAATGTGCTAATCAATGTTAAGAGTTGTTGTTTGACTTTTCTGTGATGTGAAATGATTGGCTATGTGTTGTTGTGATGCATACAATATTCCCCAAAATCTATTAATCCTCAATGAATTAAGGGTCAAGACTCACTCATTGGGACCACTGTATCTGAAATGGTTGTGAGTCCAGGCTTGAGCTTACAATAAACACTCTTGTGTGACTGCATCAGATTCAGCTCCTGGAGGTCTATTGGGGTCCCATGAATCTGGCATTAGAAGAGTTGCTTAGGTTCAGGCCTAAGGCCATTCTCACACAACCCCTTTCACCTTGACAGCTCTTCTGCAGATAAACAGAAGCCATAACACATAACTCCTGTCTTCATAAACTCTATCTCTTGAGTCCAGTGTCATTTCAAGTTCTGGGTTTAAAAAGACATATTCATTTTCCTTGATGTTTTCAATAAGTCACACAGAATTCTTAGGAATGGCTTGGAAGGATAACAATGTTATATTGCAAAACTTCATGAACTTTCAAATTGCTTGCTGTGTGTGACTGACCAGTATGTGAAAGGCCTTGGGAATATGTAAATATATTATGAATATAATAGAACTCTTGAGACTTTTTTCTTACTGTACACACATCCTGAGGCCAAATGAGGCTGCTTACTAGAGGTCATTTCTCAAAGAAGAGATAGTGATCATAAAGGAATAAATTAACCTATATATTATAAATAAATCTAATATATATTTGATTAAAATTGATGACATATATGGCCATGCCAAATAGTTTGCTGAATCATTTCAATTACAGTTATTTAGTTATTTTAATGTTTTGCTTACTGTCTGCATTAGAGACATCGTTGACCTGCAATTCAGGAAAACTTTTAATTCTAGCACTGAATTTATCAGGTTTTGACACTTTGATATATTACTTATTGCCATAGGATCTCTTGTTCCTCAATGTGTATATTTGTAAATTTACACATTCTAGAAGGTTTTAGAAAGATAAAAGAAAATATGTATTAAAAGAGTAGTTTAAAAAGCTCTTTAGTATACCATTGCTATGGTTATTAAATAGCATTTTCCTTTTAAGAATGTATTAACCTGGGGCTGGGGATGTGGCTCAAGCAGTAGCGCACTTGCCTGGCATGCATGCAGCCCAGGTTCGATCCTCAGCACCACATACAAACAAAGATGTTGTGTCCGCCGAAAACTGAAAAATAAATATTAAAATTCTCTCTCTCTCTCTTTAAAAAAACAGAATGTTTTAACCAGCAATATGTATACAACAATAACATAATAAATAAATATGGTACAAACAAATAAACATAAATTAATAAATGTTATATGATTTATTTTATAATAATATTGGTAAAATATACCCAGAGGTGAAAATAAACATTTAAATAATGATACATATACATGTCCATTTTTATTAAGGTATAGTGAAATACATCTATTTTTGTAATATACCTTTGTTCATGAAAGCATCATAAATATTATTATCAAATATTATTGTAGCTGCACAAAATTAAAAATCCAAATTGTACATATATCAGTAAATAAATGGCGTTTAGTGACTGAAATTTCTGAGTCTGTTATTGTGAAACACAAATATTCAGTAAAATATGCTCTGAAGAAAACCTCAATTTGAAAATGTAAAAACATAGAAAGGAGTATTTAGAGTTGTTTTACCATGAGATTAATTTAAAATACCTTTGATACCCAATCAAATACTCTGAAGTTTTTGCTCTTAAGAAATACATATGAAAGAATACAGCAATTCTGTCTCTGAGTAATGCAAGCATAAGAGAAAGATGATAAGAATATTAAGTAAGCCTCAAAAATCTGAGGATCATGAAATAAATAAATTCTTGGCAAGAAAATATCAATCAATTTTGATGTAAAGTCAAAACTAATAAGCATTCTAATTTACCAAATCTTAATGATTTTATATATTAGAGAAAAGAAGTCAGAATTTTAAGCAAATACATGAGAAATGGGTTTGCACAACAAGGTTTAACCTCAGAAAATTTTATACATCCCCTGTGTCTGTCCATGTGTCTCTCTCATGTCTTTCCAGTGTGACATCAAAAAAAAAATGAAGAACAAGTTTTTGAGTAATTATATTTAGGTCTTAAAAAAGTTAAAGAAAATAATTAGCTCTCTTTATCTATTTTTAGAAGTAATTTGCCTTCGTATTTCTTCAATAATTAATGATTACCCTGTGCTTGTTGCTGATAATACAGAATGTGTAGAACCACCCAGAATGAGAGCACTATTTAAATAATGTCAGAACAAAAAGTGCTACAGAAGAGTAGGAACTGAAAAACAAGGCCAAAGCCAGTGGAGGACCACACAGCATTTAGGGGTATATCAAAGAGGAATGGAGTTGGTCTTAAGAGGTCTGACTTCCCTTAGCCAAGACAAATAACTAGTACAAACTGTCTTAAAATATTTTTCTTCAAATCTTATAATTTAATGGATACATGGTAAGAATCCATAAGTTAAATGTAAACTAGCAAATTTACATTCATTTCTGGGACACTTTTACTTCTAGTTCTATAGATTAATTAATTTTAATGCCTTTCTAGATATGGTAGATAACTTTTTCTTATTCAACATTTATCAGGTAATTTACAAAGGACTCCATTACAGAATTCAGTCATTTTTAAAAATTCATAAAGCAACAGATGAAATTGTTTAAAACACAGACACAGTAATATAACAGGATATAAATTCTGTGTAGACACCATGGTCTTTATGTTTAGCTCCTATTTTAAAGAAAGCTTAACTGGCTTGTGTGTTTAGTTTTAAACCAAATTTTATTTTTTCATGTTCTAGCTCTCCTTTTCTATATCTCATTTCTCTCATTTTAGAATCATGTTAGGAAAATTTAATGTCCTTGTCTAATCTTCTGTTTTCATTCTGAAGGATCTTTTCAACATTATCTTTCAGGTTTTATAATGGCCATCTATTTAAAAAAAAAAATTAAACTTGTTCTTAATATACAAATTCTCTGCCTTCATTTTTGAGTTTTGCACCTGGTGAGGTGTGATTCATTGAGTTCAGGTTTGAAAAAACAATCTTTAAGTTATAAAGTTTCAATTATATATTTTAAGATAAAGAAACAGTTTTAAAGTTACCGTATTTGCTATAATTTTTTAAGTACAATAATTTTAAATTACAAATATTTTAACTACATTAAATTTCTTTTTCATTTGGCAATCCTAATGAAGGCGTAATGGCTCATTCTATTTTTACTTATAATTTTATTCTATTAAATATACCTTTTCATTTATTATTCATGCAAAATTATTAATAGAAATTCATCACTGGTTAAGAGACATGAGTCAGCCAAGAGGTAAGTTAAATAAAAATTCAAGTTTATCTCCATACACAACATAACTCTCTAAGCATACTTTTTGCTGGAAAAAAATACTTCAAGATGGCAAGTAGCACAAAGAACTGTGCTGAAGGCTGAAACTGATTCTGAAAGCTAATGCCTCTCCCACAGCACACCATCACAAAGTGAAGATTTCTAAAGTCTGGGAGACTAAGGTGGATATTTTTGATGGAAACACGTACTCTTGTGATACTAACAAATTGTAGAGAAAAAATGATTGATAAAACCCATGAAATGCAGGAACCCCAGAGTTCTGAAAACTATCTCAGATGTAAGCCACACAGTATACCTGCCTGACCATTAGATTTTGTTCACTTTAGACCTTTTAGAGTGGGAAATAAACATTGATTAAATAAATCACTGAGATGTGGGGTTCTAAACAACATTTATTTTCTCAACTATACAGTCTAAAACATTACTCATAATGGATTAAAGCACAAGTATCTGGGACATATTTTTCAAGGCTTTTTAATTTTATTAGAATATACATTTAATGTGCCACATTCTTTTCCAAATTTCTTATGGAACAATATCAAAGATTTTACATTATGCTTGATGATACTTAGGGAGTCACTTAAAGAACTGTAGAGTCATTCCACTCACGCCAAGATAATATCATATTTACATAAAGAGTGAGTTTTTAGGTTATTTGTGGTATAAGGCACAGATTCTATTCAAAACATTAGCAAAAGAAAATACAATCATTGTCAGATGAAGTCCTGATATATAAAAATAAAATAACTTAAAAAAATTCCAAGCTGGGCATGGTGGCGAATGCCTGTAATCTTGGTTGGCTCTAGAGACTAAGGCATGAGAATTGCAAGCTCAAAGCCAGTCTCAGAAATTCTGCAAGATTAAGTCTCAAAAACAAAAAAGAAAGAAAGAAAGAAAAAAGAAAAGAAAGAGCTGATGTTTGGCTCAGTAGTTAATCACCTGTGGGTTCAATTCCTGATTTAAATAATAATACTAATAATAGTTCTAAATGACATCATGATAAACACAATAAAAATTAGTAACTGAACTTATTTTTTGGTGGTAATGGGGATTAAACCCAGGGCCTTGTGTATGTGAGGCCAGCACTCTACCAACTGAGTTATATCCCCAACCCTATAACTGAACATCTTACTAGACTCTAGCTTCCTTCTGTGACTTTTGTGTTTTTGCTATTCCTTCTATTATTCTATACTTTCTGCCAAAATTTTCTTCAGAAACGAAAAACTCACTCCTTCCACAAATTACCTTCATAAAGGAAAATTTCTGGACATCTTCACCCCTTTGGTAAGGATTGTCAAGTCTTCTGTTATGACTTAAAAACTCTATCCTGTTCTTTAATTTGATACTTCTGCCTGTTTTCTATCCTTTTGTTTAAAATTGTGGTTTATAAGTGTATAGTTACAATTATGGTTTACATTGCTTCCTTGTCTTAGAACAAATATGCCTTTTGCACACTTATCTCTAAACACCAAAACTCATGCTTTCATTTTTCTTTGTGTTTTGCTACATCACCAAGGTGGCTACAGGTCTTAATGCAAGCAGTTTCTGTTTGATCGGATCCTGGCTTCCTCCCTCCGATGTATGGTGTCCAAATTTTTTTGAGCTTGGTGAGACTTTTAGTGAGGTTACATGTCATATACCAGTTTTGATGTAATGAGATGTTTTTTGAAAATGTGGTGCACGTGATAAGTGGATCTTATATTGGGACTTCATGGGGATAAGTGACTGCAGTGTCTACCTGTCCTGCTATGAGGTCTTCTTCATAGTACAAAACATTGTCTTATCCCTTGTTTACAAAACTTGAATTTATGGGGTATACGAAACCAAGGTTCATGTAGTTCTGATCTCAAAAGTTATGACCACTGCATGTCTACATTGTATAGAGCGCTTGCTTTTTTTCAGGGCTACTTTACTTTAGAGAACTCTGAAAATTTCTTTTATAACATATAAGTAAAGAAAACAGGGCTGGTGATGTGGCTCAAGAGGTAGTGAGCTTGCCTGGAGTGTGTGTGGCCTGGGTTTGATCATCAGCACCACATACAAACAAACATGTTGTGTCCGCCAAAAACTAAAAAAAAATAAAATAAAATAAAATTAAAATTCTCTCTCTCTCTCTCTCTCTCTCTCTCTCTCTCTCTCTCTTTCTCTCTCTCTCTCTCTTTAATAAATAAATAAATAAATATTTTTAAAAAAGAAAAAGAAAACAATGTTGGGCATGTTCAAATTTTCCAGAAAAAACTGAGAGCAATTATTAATGATTGACAGATAAGCAAACTGAGAATTCCCGAGTTAAGTGATATATCATAGTTTATAAAGTTACTAAATGAGAAAAGCTAAGATTCTAATGAAATCTAGTTAAGGTTTTACACCTAAAAAATACTATAATATTCACAAAGTCTTACACCTAATACATTATGAGGCAAGGCTATTACTTTATTGGCTTCTCCATTTAATATTTTCATTTTAGAAACATTTTATTAGTAGAAATAATAGTATTTCTGATGATACATATATAAGAAAATATTCAACACCTTCAACATCCACAATGTTCATTAGAAACAATGTAGAGTTTTTATACCTTTATATCAGATTTTTAGAAAAAGCATTTATAATCTGATAGTAAAATCATTTTTTAAATTGTGGTAGTATAAACATTGTTGTAGCTGCATTCATGTAGTGTGCTGTGATGCCCTTCAGTATATGAATTGATAAACAAAATGTTCTTTTTATACAAAATGGGATAATGCTCATCATTTAAGAGAATGAAATCATGGCATATGCAAGTAAATGGATGGAGCTGAAGAATATTATGCTAAGTGAAGTAAGCCAATCCCCCAAACCAAATGCTGAATGTTTTCTCTGACATAAAATTTCTGATATGTAATGGAAATGAGGGAGAAGCATGGGAGGAAGAGAAAAAAACTATAGATAAGGCAGTGTGGAGGAAGGGAAAGAAATGGAACATGGGGATAGGAAAGTGATGAAATGAGATGGATTTCATTATGCTAAGTACATGTATGAAGACATGAATGGTGTGACTCTGTTGTGTACAAGAGATATGAAAAATTGTACTCTATTTGGGTAATATGAATTACAATGCATTCTACTGTCTTTTATAATAAATTAGAATAAAATCTAAAAATTATGTTATAAAAGATTGTGAGCAAATTCAGAGGAAATCAAATATTTAAATACAAAAATAAAAAAGCATGTTTATATATGTTGAAATGTTGTATATATTCCATTATGGAGTTTGTAAAACTCAAGAATAACTATAACATATTATGAAAAAAAGCAAATACTTTTGAAGCAACTAAAATATATTCATTTATTAAAAAATAATATATTGTCTCATTTAAATCTATTCTTTGAGTGAGATGCAGAAAGACAGAATACAAAGAGTGATTAAGAAAGTAAAACAAAATATTAGAAGTGAAAAACTAAATATACAAATGAAGAAAGAAGTCTTAATGTACTAAAGAATCCATGCTAAAAATAAGAAAAGAAGTGAATGCATGATAAGACCGTGAGGAATGACAGATTATGTATCCTCTGATAAATCTATGAAAACTTATTTTTGGGGGGATAAAGATAACATATGAAACTATTTCTCACAAGTTTAGACACGATTTTGTAATTACTTATTCGGGAAAGTGTATTAAATAATATCAATACTAGATACTTCCTGAAATTTTTCTCCAAGTCGATGAAATCTTATATATATTTTAGAATATGTATGTGCATGTGCACTCTAGAACACTATGTATAAATGTATATATGTTTAATCTAAGGTTAACTTTTTATATGTATGTGAAATAATTTGATTCTTTTATATTTTTCTAAATATAATGGTAAATAAAATATTTTTGTAGAAAATATAATGTGAGTGATCTGTTTATTTTAAAGTGTCTGAATTTTTTTTTTACATAACTGGCTTTGTAAAGCCAGTCATTTCTATATTTTAAATAAAAGGTGTGTTTGAAGAGGCTGGGGATATGTCTCAAGCAGTAGTGTGCTCACCTGGAATGCGCACGCCTCTGAGTTCGATCCTCAGCACCACGTACAAATAAAGATGTTGTATCCGCCAAAAACTAAAAAAATAAATATTAAAAATCTCTCTCTCTTTCTCTCTCTCTCTCTCTCTCAAAAAAAAATATGTGTTTGAATAAAAATATTTTAAGAAAGCCTCCACTCAATGATGAATAAAATTCCCTATTAAAGAGTATTGGCCATTTTCATTTTTTTTAAGTAGAAAATGTTTCCCATAAAAAGAAGAAATGGATGTGAGCCCACAACAGTACGCTAAATCACCTTTCATAAAAACCTAGGGCAGGGATGCTAAGAAGATTATATTTCAAAGCACAATGGATCTCAAACATCAAATAAAACTTTTGGCTTAATGAAACCAAAAGAAAAGATTTGATCAGCATTTTATATTTACCACAGAGCCTTCTCTCAAAGAAGTAGGCAGTCCTATGCTAAGTATTTGATAGCATACCCTTGGTGTCAACATTTCCTATTCTTCTATAACAATCACTGGAGGTCCAGATTTCCCCTCACAGTCAGAATTCTATTTTCTTCTATAGGGTATGCTCACAAAGCAAAACAAATAGGATTTCATGGAAAAGGAGTTTTTAACTCATATTTTTCTTACTCTTTTTTCTGGAAACAAACAGAATGCATCTGTCTTCAAAATTACTTTCACCATAGTTTACTACAATTTTCTAATCCCAATATTGGACTGCAGGAATCTCTTTTGTGGGAGCCAGTGTTGAGGGTCTTCTGCTGCCAAACAGAGGCCTCACAAGCCATGTGGAATTTGGATGATCCATGTCATGTCTTGTGAACTGCATGGCTTACACATTTGCTTTCCAAAAGAGTCAACCTGATGTGATCTAAAAGGTCCTCTATTATATAAAATATGATTTTCTTTGAAATTGGCCATCTTTATTCATCTCAGCTAGTGTGCTGCTCCTAATGGTCTCTGAATTAATATTAGTGAAACACAAAAGAGCAGTGGGCCTCAACCATTATTTTTCACCTGTTTCAATCCAAATATTCTTCAGGACTACTGCATGACTTTTTGTATAAAAAGCCCAACCATCTAAAATAGTTAAATATACCAGTGGATTAAAAGGCCCTATTCTTATAACTTTATGACTCTAATTAGCTTGAATGCTTAAAATTGATTTAAGTTGTAAACCATGCTGTTTTGTTGCATAAATGGTATTCTGTAAGTGCATCAAATCACTGTATCAATGTGAAGAAAATGTATGGATACTTAGATCAAGACAGCAGAGGCATGGGTGAGAAATTCTACACATCAAGAAAGAGCTGAAAGACCTGTGACCTGTGTCTGTGCCTGGATCTGGGATTGTGACTCAATGGTAGAACACTTGCTTAGCATGTGTGAGGCACAGGGTTTCATTTAAGTACTGCATATAAACAAAATAAACAAAATAAAGACCCATCAACATCCAAAAATATATATAAATAAATAAAGTGCTTAAGTACATTCTCAGAATTAGTCTATGTCATTTTAAGAAAATAAAAACAAAATAAAATGTTTCACCCCTTGTAGAAAAGCTATTACCTTCAATAAAGTGCAGGTTATAAATTTATTTCTTCTTTGTTATCCTGTGAGGAAATTACTTCATGTTAAAAATTCAGTTGTATGTTATCACCCAAAAGAATGATTGAATATCAGAGTTTTTCTTCCTATGCAATAATCACCACCCTTACTGTTATTGTAGGAGAAATTAATAAACACAGAAAGCTTGGCTATTCTCACAAAGTTTATGTAAACATGTTACTCTAAATTAAATTTATATAATCAATTATGATTTGCTACCAATGCAGATATCTTGTTACCATTTGGAACACATGAAGAGGTGATGAATTGATTGCTATTTCAGTTTCAAGAGAAACATTTCCTATAAGCGCATTTGTATTTTGTCAAGAAGATAAAACAAGAACAGTAAGGACTTATTGATTCCTGATCCATGCAAAAATAACTGAGAAAGAAGGGAGATATCACTTAGAACATGTACACAAGTCTATAAACCACTTTTTTAAAATCATATTAAAAATACATACAAAGAACTACAGATCCAGTTAAGAAAAAATCAGCTACTCCATGCAATAAAACTACAGGAGATATCACAATATCAATACTTGACAGAATAGAAGATGGCGGCGAAGGGAGTGCATTACCCCCGTGTACCGCATCTTTGTGTCAGGAGAATGACGAGTTAGAAAGGCTAAAAGCTATCTTGTTAGGAATTTCCAGCAAAATTGGGGTGCTCCAAAAGCTAGAGGAAGGATTTCCATCGCAGAAGACGGGGCTTGTCAGGACCGGTCAGGACTCACCCGTTGCTTTGGTCAGCCGGCAAAGGAGACAAAATGCTGCCATTCCCGTGGGATACCAACACGGCAGAGATCTGATGTCATCAGAAAGCAGCGGAGGAGAGAACTTCATCGATACCAGCGGTGACACAAACAGTTGGTCTCGTGGTAAAGAAAGTGAGTCACAAACACCCGAGTCTCTCTCACTTTGTCATCAAGCCAGAGGGGCAGAGCAGAGCTGCTGCCCGCTCCTGGAACAGGCCCAGCGGCCCGCCGGCATGACCCCAATTGGAGTAGGGACAGAGCAGAGCCACCACCCACGCCCGCAAAGTAGGCAGGCCTGTGACAGACCAGCGGATGAGACCCAGAGGCCTGCCAGCATGGTACACAGGTCACCCCAACTGGAGTAGGGGTAGAGCAGAGCCTTCGTGCCCAGATCAGGGCAGTCCTCAGGTGTGGTACGAGGGGCAGGGCAGAGCTGCCGCCTATGCCTGCAAGGTAGGCAGACCTGTGACAGACCGGCAGATCAGGCCCAACAGCCTGCTGGAGTGGTACACACGTCACCCCAATTGGAGTAGGGGCAGAGCAGAGCCACCACCCACGCCCGAAAGCTAAGCAGACCTGCAACCGACCAGTGGAACAGGCCCAGTGGCCTGCTGGCACGATAGACACGTCACCCGATTTGGAGTAGGTGCAGAGCAGAGCCGCCGCCCGTTCCCGCAAGGTAGGCAGACCTGCAACCGACCGGTGGAACAGGCCCTGAGGCCGGCCGGGGTGGTAGGCACGTTACCCCTATTGAAGTAGGAGCAGAGCAGAGCCTTCGCCCGCGCCCGGAACAGGCCCAGCGGTACATGGGTGTGGTAGACATGTCACACCAATTGGAGGAGGGGCAGAGCAGAGCAGGCGCCCACATCTCCAAGGTAGGAAGACTTGCAACCGACCAGCGTATCAGGCCCAGTGGCCTGCCAGCGTGATACACACATCACCCCAATTGGAGTAGGGGCAGAGCAGAGCTTTCGCCCGCGCCCGAGAAAGGCCCAGCGGCCCGCCGGAGCGGTAGTCACATCACCGCAATTGGAGTAGGGGCAGAGCAGAGCCACCGCCCGTGCCTGCAAGGTAGGCAGACCGCTGCCCAACCCTGCAAGGGAGACTTTTCAACTATACAAGAGCAATATAAATATATAGGGGGAAAATTTTTTCAAAAACTCAACAGTTTCACCAAGCAGAAAGAAACGCAAGCAATATGAAAAGACAAGGAAAGAAAGGACCACAAGCAATGCAGGTCAACTCAACTTTAGAAGAGGTAACAGCTGCAGCAGGTGGAATGTCAGATAAAGAATTCAGGATATACATGCTTCAGATGATCTGGAGTCTCAAGGAAGACATTAGACAGCAAAATCAGACAATGAAAGATTACTTCGACAATGAATTACACAAACAAATCCAGGCAGCAAAAGATCAACTATACAGGGAGATAGAGGTTATAAAAAACAAACAAACAGAAATCCTAGAAATGCAGGAAGCAATAAACCAACTTAAAAACTCAATTGAGAATACTACCAGCAGAGTAGAACACTTAGAAGATAGAACATCAGACAATGAAGACAAAGTATTTCACCTCGAAAAGAACATAGACAGCTCAGCAAGACTGTTAAGAAACCATGAGCAGAACATCCAAGAAATATGGGATAACATTAAGAGACCAAACTTAAGAGTCATTGGGATACAGGAAGGTATAGAGCTCCAAACCAAAGGAATGAGCAATCTATTCAATGAAATAATACGAGAAAACTTCCCAGACTTGAAAAATGAGACAGAATCCCAAATCCTAGAAGCCTACAGGATGCCGAATGTGCATTTTGATCCTAAAGGAGAAGTTTACTTGAAATTTAAAAATTATGTGTCACTGAAAATGTAGAAGATATATTAGACCTTATTGTTTAAAAGATAGAAATATGCCAATGAAATTCTTTCCAGGTATTTGGTCATTTTTGATGTACTGATCTGTGTATGATAAATAAAATTTAATTGCATTTGTAGATTTAAGGAAATATGCTTCAAAATAAATGTGCCTTGAGAAAGAATATTAATGTATTTAGCTTCTATATCTATGTCTAGAAAATTTAGATAATATCACAAAAATTACATGATTTGTGAAGAAATGCTATTCACTGTATCTTTATAGTATTTTGAGGAGATTCATGGATTTTGAACTTTTGCTTCAAATATATTTTGTCAAAAATAAACAGAATTGGTCATAAAGGTTTTTCTTTTATATTATATCATCAATTTATGGTGACATTATTATTCTCTTTCAAGCACAACTATATATAAAAAATAGTGATTCTTTTTCTTGGTGCTATGTTATCTTATAAAATTCTTATCCTTTGTGAAAAACAATGATAACTTTGTAGTGCAGAATTACATCCTTATAAAGTATTTTATTTCCTCCAATTTTAATCATGGATCTAAATTCATAATAAAATGTATTAAATATTTTTGACTATAAGCCTATAAACTCAGCTAACTATTTTACCTAGAGATCTGGATTTTCATATATACAAGTCTATTTTACCCACAATGAATTAAAGTAACAGTCAAAGAGAAACATAAAATGAGATAAACACCACATCAACAGAGGAGGTGATCTCCAGTGACAAAAGACTTCAAAGAACTTTTGGAAAACAGAAAGTCTGGAAGCAGATGAAGGATGCATTTGAGTTCTAATTAGGTCTCCCCAGGAGGGAGATTAAGACCATGACTAGGCATCTTGGAAGTCCATAAGTGAGTGTGCTTCAGATCAGCACAATGGAAATAAAGAGAAGGAACCATCACAGAATCTGGGTTTGCAGTCTTATCTCAAAGGAGGCTTCTGCTTACTCAAAGTGAAATTTTGGGGCTGTCTTGCACTCTCATTTGTATTTCTACATGAGACATGGACTGTGATTTACATGAGTCTCAAATAGTCTTTAGTGTAGAAAGCCTTGAATGGTCATCACCAGAAAAACTCTCTTCTACTGTTGAAAGTATTTTGAAAAGACCACTTTCAACAATTGTCTGGGAAATGAATCCTTCAGTCCTAATGGTGCCATAAAAAAACAGTTCCCTATAGTGACACCTCAAAAATTCACTTTTCAGTCTAAGTTCTGTACGTAGTTTATGGTACTAGTGAGACTGTATTCCTTATAAAAAGGGAAGACAGTGCAATTAATTACAGTTTTGACATCTGTGTAAACTGAATATCAAATTAATGGTCATCTTATGTCTTTTCTGCTGTTCATTTTAAATCCCTTAAAAATACTTCTTTTGATCTTTATAACTTAGCTGAGTGAGTGAAACTCATACTCTTCCCCAAATCATTTGAGCCTGCTCACCATAATTTTCTCAAGAAACAAATACAACACTGTTTTTTTTAACCATTCCTGTAGGGCAAGTGAGTACTAAAAAGTAGAAAATAGGATCATCTGTTTTCAGATTGAATCATCTGATTTTTGTCTTTATTGCAACATGGAATAAATGTCCTTCTGGTAAGGAGAGTGAAGTGACCTAGCTAGGATTGTAATTTCTTCTGTTCCTTTGTGTTTTCTTAGTACATAGAATTTAAAGTTCTCAGGTGCAGTTTAAATTTTATTTGGAATCTTCTTCAACATCCTGTTGGAAAAGTGTTCTCTTAAATAATTAGAATTTCTAAAACTGCAGGCTGCAGAGGAATGGTGTAAGAAAATATAATTGCCAATTTATCGAAGTGATCATGAGTGAAGACTCTTCAACTTTGACACACTGATTCCTGAATCTATGTAGTCTATCTCTTGGTAGCACAATCTGATATGATGTGAAATTTAACAAGTGTTAGCAACACCATCACATTTTCCAATATCCTACCATGCCAGTAGCTTTTTGTTTCTTTTGTAGATGACAATACAGAGGATACCATGGTCATAGACAATAGTAATATCTTTATTTTTGTTAAATGTGGTCTGATTCAATTTTAGGCATGATCTATTGATACTTTATTAGTGATGCTTGCTTAGCATTTATTATCTGTAAAAGCAAAAAAAAAAAAAAAAAACCAGTTGTCAACTTGGTTGTCTTGTACATTGTCCATGATGTATGTGCTTTGGTATGTGATAGCATCAAATTCCATGATATTAACACTGCATTGACTCTCTCAGAGATGCATCCTTATTACTGTACCCCCCAAATTTTATAGTCATCAAAAGTTCCTTCTAGACACTTGACCAAGTCTTGATTTCTTTCTATTAGTTCATGTACCTTCTTACCTGAGGTAACTTCTTTTTCTACATGAAAGTGTGGGTGAAGTGTGCTGCCAAGTATTCTGCTCTTTAGAAAGAGTTTTTTTTTTTTCCATTTTTTTAAAGGCTAACCCTGAAAGATGCTGTACAATGGTGTTATTTTATTTCAGTTTACTTCTAAATGAAGATAACTCATATTTATTTCTAGTAATATTTTGATAGAGGTTGGCCAATTTACTTTTCTATCTGATTTGCAAAAGGGACCTTTTCCCAAAGAAGCAAATGAAAAGGTGTTGTATCACACCTTTGCTCTGAAATTGATTGGGGTCTTATGAGAAAGAGTGTAGGTTCATGACTAACTTCTTGGTTAGTTTTTTGCTTAGTGATTGGTCACACTCTACAAGTGTGACCTCAGGGGAAATGCCAAGGAAGATAGAGAGTAAAATAAGTAGAAGCTATCAATTGATTATGCTTTTGTAACTTAAGTAGGGTTTTTGACTTACATATCTCTCTGCCATCCATTTAAAGTGAAAATATAAAATTCATCTTTATTTTTTATGTATCATCAATAAATTTCTAAAAATAAAATTTACACCTATTTTTTTCTAATCCTGTTCATGATTTCTCTATTTTCTTGAGTATATGAATTTTTTATAACTGATACTAACTTGATAATCTGTATCAATTCCTGGTTTACAAACACTTATTGATATTTGCCTCTTTTTAGTTATAGTTGGCCTCCAGTAACAAAGGGAAAGATCCCTTTCTGTCTGTTCCTCCCAGCCCTGATCCAGCCTGTCAGCTTCCCAGACCCTTATGCAGTTGGTTGTAAATTCTGCCAAAATTTTTGACTATTTTTCAAGATTAAAAAAAAATCAAAAACTTTAAAAAATACTTTAAAAAGAAAAATGTGCAGGGAGAAAGCAGCAATATATTTTTTCATAATTAGGCGTTTTAAATTTTTTTAATATTTGTCTGTATTTAATGTAGGTCAGCCACTGATACTTCATCAAAAAAACAGTTTCTTTGCTGAGTTCAGGTGACCAAGGAATAGCCACACCCTATGAAAAAAACAGAACACACACACACACACACAAAAAAAAATAAAACACAGAATCATCTTTAACCTAACATTTTATATGATGTTTCAGATCCCCGTAACTTTGCACACAAGATTCTGTGTTCAGTTGAATTTTAACTTCTTTTTGTATTTGTATAGAGTGTGACTATTGAATTGAAACATTTTATTCTAAGCGTCTTTGTGGTTTCTTGTGAGGTTAAGTGGGTGAGAGGGAGAAGGGAAAGTGGGGGATTCTTCTATATCATAACATGAAGTTTCCCACACAGTCTGCTCCCAGGTGCCAGACTTCAAGTTTTTCTTTCACTGGTATACTTTGATTATTCTTACTTCCCCTTTACCCATAAGTTAAAACTTATGGTAACAGCACTTTATCAAACTGCACTTATTAAGAACAATTTTAAAAATATAGTTATAGTTCACTTCACCAGTCTGCACTTATTGCTTATGGTTTCACTCATCTGCTATGCCTGTTTTTGGTGTCTAAAAAACCAACATTGTATTTTCAATATTTTACCCAGTTTCCTACATGTATATACTGGAAAGAAAATCTGGTCTGGAAATATTCCATTTTGATTGAATGCTATAATCAAGAAAATAAAATTTAAATATGCTAAATGTATCTCCAGAATTTCTCAAGTAGCTATGCTTAAAACAAAGAGAATATCCTGAAAAGAAAAACCATGGTCAGCTTCAAGAAAGCATAAATAGACCCCAAGTACTTATCACTAATGATGGATTATAGATGATAAATACAGAATAACCTCAAGATTTAAAGGAAAACTAGTATTCAACCTGGTATTCTTAACTGAAGCAGACTGTCCATTAATGATAAATAATAATAGATTTTCATTAATGATAAAATTCTAAAAAGCTGTATTCTGTGCCTCATTTCAAAGAGAGTTACTCAATATAGAAGAAAAATCACACAAAGGAAGCAGAGTTTGTGGATGAAACAGTGGCTCTAACTACAGAGCTGATGAAAGTTATGCTGATTATGCAGTAGACCTTGAAAATAGTTTTGTTAGCATACCTCAGTCTTACCTTTAAAATGATGCTTTAATAGAAATATTAGCTAGTGAGTAGTCAAGTGATTGAATGTAGCAAAAGTTAGAAGATTCTAGTGGTCTATTTTCTTCACCACACACACACACAAAATTGAATATTACAAAATATAGAGAAAAACAAAGTGATGAAAAAGAAAGTAAAAACACACTAAACACAAATAATGGAAAGTCAAGTTTTTCGTATGAAACACAGTAAAATGTGCACTTTTTGTAGCATTTGATGCGATAGAAGAAAGTAGTATTGATTGTTCTTGATGGTAAGAACATCCCTCCATGAGCACCATTCATGTCCTGATATTGGATGTCAGAAAGGCTAATAAATTAGAGAAAGAAATCATTCTTACTTCTGGTGTGTGTTTTGCGATGAAAACTAGTTTAGAATCAAATTTGTGAAAATGATTACTGGTTTTTAACCTTCATAAATTTTCTGTAGACAAAGAATGCAACACATAATTATTTTTAAAATAGAATAACTAACTGATGATGAATGAACACAGGACTTGTAACTATTAAATAATAGACTGGGGTGTAGTGGTCTGTACAGATGCTCATACTCAGAAATAATAAAGTGCCCAATGCAGATTAAGCAGAAAATCACATAATAATGATTACATAAATGATAATAAATTAAAGACTAATGCCTTTTAATATTTGACTCATTGGCCTTAAGAGAAAGAAGTGGCCCCATAAGCCAAATTGGTTTTCTTCCCTCTCTCATTGCCATTCGAAAAAATAATGGGAACCCCTAATACTTTGTGAAGGATCTTCCATGTATTTATTTCAAAATTATGGTCAATATCAGACAACTAATAGTAGGTATGGCTAAATTTAGTTTCCTTTTAGAACTTTACATAGTTGCAGATAGAGTGGAGGCTGCTGATTTGGGTGTAAATTTTGAAAACTACAGTTTTATATAGTCCTGGGGTTTGAACCCAGGGGTGCTTTATTACTCATATATATTCACAATTCTTCAATATTTTATTTTGAGACCTGGTCTCTGTTACCAAGCCTGGCCTTGAAGTTGTGATCATTCAGCCTCATACTCTATGATTTTTGAGATTACAGGTATGTACCACCACATCAACCTGGACACTTCCTTTTATTTTTTTACACGAATCTAATAATCAAAAGTATTTTAAATATTTCTGCTTTTTCTTTGATATAAAATATTCAATACTAACTTTCCAAATTGGTTTTCACCATCACATTCTTTTTTTTTCAAAAGGCCAATATTCATGTTGTGTAGTTGTACATTTTTTTTACCCCAAAAGGTATACTCAATAGATTGTATTCTGAGTTAGCAAGTCAATTTTATATGTTTCAGAAAAACAAATTGCCATAAATTGTTCTGGTTATGCTCTTAATAGAAGTACCTTACTCTTAGTCATTATAAAAAAAAAAGAAAGGAATTTAGTAAAGTCAAAAGGTACGATCCAACAGTTGGCTAGTTGTTTCAACCAGATGTTTATGATTTGATTGTTTCTCTTTTAAATTTCTTATTCTGATTGCTCTGATGGCTTTTCCTATGATATATAGTAGTCAGCTCAATTTAAAAGAACTAGTTTATGTGAAATATGGATACTAAGGGAAATAAATATCTGGAACAAATTAATAGTACTCAATATGTTTCTGATGATTATATACAGCTTCCTCCTACCATTCTGAGATTGCAATTCATAGAGCTTTAAATGACTTTCATTCCTCACTATATTTCACTAATTAGCACATGCAGAAATAATTTTTCAACAAATTTATATTAAATAAGTAGCAATTTAAAGAAAAACAGATATAATTCACACCTGTGAAATTAAAACATGACATTTTGCCAAAGAATATTTGGCATATTCAAATAATAAAATGAAGAATTGTTGCTTTCCTTTATGTGGTAGGACACAGTTTATTGTCATGTTGTTTCAAAAAAAAAAAAAACATTGACAGTTTTCTTATGAAAAAAAACAGTTGTTATTGTTTAACATGGATTTTACTTGAAATTTTTTTTTTTTAATTTTTACCCATTTGAACACTGAGAAGCTATTTGCTGCGGTCAAACACAGTGAGATACTGTTGTAAGATGTATCTCTGAAACATCAGCAGTTCTTTTCATTTTATGTAACAGCATCATGCACACCCAGCATGAGAAGAGGTTGCTCATTAATTTTGGTATCAATACTGGCTTAGGTACATTGAAAAGATGTTGAGAAAATTACATCTATAATGGTGGAATCTCCCATTTCTTTGTTTTCATTTTTCCTGTGGTGCTTCTGCTCTTGATATTAGTTATGTTAACTTTAATTTGAATTGTCCATACAGTTTCTTAAAACATAAGACACTTAGAATTGAGGAAATTACTTATAGCATATTTATTTCATAAACTGATATAAGATTCAATGAAAGACTTCAGCATTATTAATGCACATTTTATCAAAATTCCTTTAAGTCACAACTTGAGATACAGTATTAAAATCTTACATAGCTAAAGGTTTTTTAACAATGAATTATAGGCACCCTAAGCAAGTATGTAGTTCCAATTATTCATTTACTTTACTTCATTCATTCATAATATCATAGTTGATAAATACCACACATCAGAGTGTCTGTTTTTGAAAATAAATTGCTTGGTAAATTACTAACAATGCAGCATGCAATTTTTATTTATTATTGGTTCATCATACCCACATCTTACCCACATAGTAAGATTGCTATAATATTCAATAAGTTGTAGCTAAAAACATGAAATACCACATAACCTATTGTACAGATTATATAAATGCTCTTATTATTTCTTCATCCTTTTCACAAATATTTATCAGGAATTTACTATATGATAATTAGAACTAAGATCATCCTAATTATTTCAGATATTTGAAAAAAATGCAAGACCTCATTTAAAAAGGGCAATATAGATTTCAGAAGTAACTACTGTTTCTCTAGTGAATAATGTGTATAGAAATCTGTTAAGGTCTTGGGGTATGCAAATATATTTGAGTTGCATCAGAGAGTGCATATGAAAAAAACATAGTATTTATCATGTTACATAAATGAAGTGAAATATCATACCAAAATGTTAAAAAAATTAACTTTTGGGAAAAAAGCAAAAGTGTACACTAGTATTTGAAATAAGGTAATAATAATTTTTACCATAATTAGTTGTTTCTGAGTCTCATTTCACTCTTTACTTTAATTATCAATCCATTTTGTTAAGTACCCCTATAGGTGTTATTGGAAAATATTGGCATTTAGTGAATAATGCCACCAATTTTCTGTTCTGCAATATTAAAGAACTATTTCAGATTTATTGCAATGAATAGTTTTGCTTAAATGTAATTGTAGTTTTTCAATGTAGAAATTACTAAGATAACTCTGGGTGTTCTCAAAGTCTATAACAACCATATTTGATGAAATTTGTGGCATAGTGTATAAGAAAAGATGCTTCTCTACCACAAAGCAGACATCATTGAAATAACCTTGTGTAGTATCAGCATATACAAGTTTGGATGAGGACTTTTGCATCTTTTCTCCTTTTACTTCCCACCTACAACATGGCTTATTTTTCATAAGCAAATTTCTATACTTGTTAAACCTCTCATACATCTCAGAATTTACTAGGAGGGATCCATGACAACCTAGAAACAAACATGTGAGACAGTGTGTAGATTAATATATGAAGATGTTCAAGAAAATATTGGTCTGGTCAAGAGATGGTGCAGCAACTATATAGAAAGCTTAAAATTGAAATTGAAAGAAAGATAATACTGCCAAGATTTACTAAGAATCATGTAGTCTTTGGAAGCAGATATTTTAATACGAAGCTCTTGAGACTGATGTCCACTGCATCTTTCTTATGAATATTTGCTCTGGTTTTGAGGGCCACCACATCTAGCCAGTACACATTTGGCTTGATATAGCATATTCAGAAAGCACACCATTTTCTTTATAAACCTAGGCATGGTTTACTATACATCCACTGAGTTTTTGCACAGACTTTTCCCTTCTTTTAATATACCTAGCCCATTAGTCTTGTCATATTTAAATTTATTCATTCTTCAAGAAGTAGTTTAATTGAATTCCCTATTGTCTTTAAAATAAATTCTCCACCTAAAATAATTTATATATTTTAAAGCATTTTATTGTAGTATCTAGTGCCGCAGTCTCTCGGCTGGGCACAAATCACGAGTCTCCACACAGCTTGTAGATTCAAACAGCAATTCTTTATTCCCGAACTCACACCGGCCGTCTACAAACACGTTCTGGGGGAATCCACGTTCTCTGCCCAAATCCACTCCGTTCTCTGCCCAAATCCAATCCGCCCAAATCCACTCCTGCCTAAATCCACACCGCATGGGCTTCTGTCTCTCAAAAAAATACTGTCTGACCCTAAGCACTCAAGAGGAACTCAGCAGCAGGATACGCCCTATTCCAAAAGAGGAACACCCTAATCTCCTATTACTAAACCACCCTATTCTAAAGGGGAAACACCCTACTCTCCTATTATGCTAAACTGCCCTATTCTAAAGGGGGAACACCCTAAACACGGATCCTGCCCTGGTCCTTGAGCAAGGTCACCTTTCAGAAGTCCTTCCACTAGACAGCATGGGAGTAAGCTGGCAAGGAATTTGTCATACCTACTTGGCTGATGGCTCCCAGCATCTCCCCCCTTCTGATTAATTAAACAACAAGTAATGTGGCTTAAGGACCGTGCCTGGTAGGTTGTCCAGTTCAACATATGGCTCTTACCCGTCATTGGAAAACTGACCTTTAGGCGTCAGCCTCCTGTCTTAGGTTGATACCAATGCAACTGGATCATACCCGTCACTGACTACCGGTCCAGCATACAGCCATACTTGTGGATAGGTCTATGCACCAGTGGGGGGGTGAGGTTCTTTGCCTCACCTCTGTTGGCCCCCAAATTTGGCCTTGGTGCCAGTGGGGGAGTGAGGTTAATGTGGCTTAAGGACCGCGCCTGGTAGGTTGTCCAATTCAACATATGGTTCTTACCCGTCATGGGAAAACTGACCTTTAGGCAACTGACCTTTAGGCGTCAGCCTCCTGTCTTAGGTTGATACCATTGCAATTGGATCATACCCGTCACTGACTGCCGGTCCAGCATATAGCCATTGGCCCCCAAATTTAGACCATCACTAGCAGAAGGGAGGAGGATACAGAAATGCCACGACACCAAGCCAATTGACAGTTCCTTTGGAAAAATTGCATCATTGGTGACACCATCAGCAAAGATCACTGGTGACACCATCAGCAAAGATATGCCAGCATTACCACAATTTGCTGCACTAAACGTCAAAGGGGAGGAATCTATCAATCTGTCCGTCTCCTCCCAAAGTCCGTTTCCTCCCAAAGTAAGTTGACTCCTTGATTGAGCATACTTGTTGAGTTATATTCATTGGGATGAAGATAGGAATTCTGGCAATGATGCTAAAAAAGACATTATCCTGAAAAGAATTATTAAATATAATGAAAAGGAAAGGTGAAAGTAAACAAACAGATCTGTTAACCTCCTTAAAAAACAATCCTTAACAGCTGTTTACCTGATTTAAATTAGTAAACAAGCAGATATGTTAAGCACCTTTAAAAACAATCTTTAACAGCTGTTTACCTAATTTAAATTAAGCCATTTAAATCACGTGAATAAAAAAAAAATAATTCGGATCCATTTTCTCATGAGCGCTCCTCATATATGAAATACGCACACACAGACATACAACACAAAACACAAATGTGCAAACAAACGTACAACACATAAGATAATAACAAAGGCCTTTTAGCTTTACCTAGGTGAAATCTCCATTGCAATGTTTAAAAACTCCACAGTCAAAAAATAAAACTGATCAAAAAAACATTAACCTAGGTTTGTATGAGCTCAAAAAATAAAAATAGAACCTTATGATGTGGGAAAAATGCAATAATAAAATAGATATTGAAAAAAGCATCCTTGTTAATCACTGTTGCAGATGTAAGAATGGCCAAGCTGGAGTTCTGGATATCAGCTGTTATGGATTTGAGTCAAATCATCTTCTTTTCGATTCGTAGAAATTGCTTTAGTTAGTCTTTCTGGAATCCAAATCGGCTGCTGTTCTCCCTGTGGAAACACACAAACAGAGCCCCGACTCCAGACAATCACTGGGTCTGGACCTTTCCATTGTCCTGTTAGAATATCTTTCCAAAGAACTTTAGGCTTATGCACATTTTTTTGGATACATATGCCTTTCTGCAGCACTAAGTCCTGATGAATCCAAATTTAAAAAGTTTAGGGTAAAAAGTGTTATTTTAAGTTTATCTTTGGGGGATATATACCCCTTTCCAATTCCCTCTTTTTGTTTTAGTAAGTACGTTTTAATAGTTTGATGAGCTCTTTCAACTATGCCTTGTCCCTGTGGATTGTATGGAATTCCTGTTATATGAGTAATACCAAATGATGAGCAAAATTGTTTAAAAGAGGTAGAGGTATAGCCAGGACCGTACGGGCCACCAAATGCCGCAGTCTCTCGGCTGGGCACAAATCACGAGTCTCCACACAGCTTGTAGATTCAAACAGCAATTCTTTATTCCCGAACTCACACCGGCCGTCTACAAACACGTTCTGGGGGAATCCACGTTCTCTGCCCAAATCCACTCCGTTCTCTGCCCAAATCCAATCCGCCCAAATCCACTCCTGCCTAAATCCACACCGCATGGGCTTCTGTCTCTCAAAAAAATACTGTCTGACCCTAAGCACTCAAGAGGAACTCAGCAGCAGGATACGCCCTATTCCAAAAGAGGAACACCCTAATCTCCTATTACTAAACCACCCTATTCTAAAGGGGAAACACCCTACTCTCCTATTATGCTAAACTGCCCTATTCTAAAGGGGGAACACCCTAAACACGGATCCTGCCCTGGTCCTTGAGCAAGGTCACCTTTCAGAAGTCCTTCCACTAGACAACATGGGAGTAAGCTGGCAAGAAATTTGTCATACCTACTTGGCTGATGGCTCCCAGCAATCTAGAATCTTTATAAGTACAAAGAAATGACATTCTATGTCTCATTTTTACCATTGTCTTTCTCATATAACTTTCATTATGAATTGAGTATGTCCCTCAAGTACTCATGTGTTGGGAACTTGGTTTCCAAGGGGAGAGAGTTGGAAAATAGTAGAATGTGTAAAAAGTGAGATCTAGTAGATTGTGGTTAGATCATTGGGGGAGATGCCCTTGAAAGAGTTAATGAAATTTTCATGGGACACAAGATAGTTCCTATTAAAGCAGATTGTTACAAAAAGAGCAAGTCTTCTTACTGTATTTCTCTGACTTCCTGTGTCCTTATGTTCTCTCTACCTCTCAAATGAGCCCTAACCATAATTCCATCTCATGTGTAATGCTGGTGAAGGGGCTGTAACAGGAGCTGCGAAGATTCTGGTACAGAGCACTTAAATCTTCAGAAGTATGTACTCAAAAAATATTTATTTATTTATCTATTTATCTGTTTATTTGTTGTAGTTGGACAGAATACCTTATTTTATTTATTTATTTATTTTAATGTGGTGCTGAGGATTGAACCCAGATTCTTGCATGTGCTAGGTAAGCACTCTACCACTGAGCCGAAACACCAGCCCCTCAGAAAATATTTTTATGCATTTATACCTCTTTTTATACATTTGCCTGGTTCTGGTATTTTTCTATAGCATTATAAAATAGACTATAACAACAAAAAAAATGACTTTGAGTCTAAGGCTTCTTACTATAAGAGTGAGTAGAACATCTAAGATTACATTTTATAAGCCCTGGTATAGTTTAGATGGTAATGGCTTAGCATTTATGATTCTTATTTTTTTTATATTTCAAAGGTGATATCTTGTATTTCTTATATTCCTCACGGTGCTTAGGTTAATGTATTGCCATTTACTTTGGGACTCAACAGTGTGGAATTGATTCTGTTTTGCTAAACAAAAGCAAGAGTGGCTCCTTAAAATATAACAAAGACTCTATGAAAATGTTTTGAGTTTTAATGGGAAGAATTGCTATTGATTATAGAGGGAATTTGAATACATGGCTCCATCTTGATGATACTCATTAATCAGAAATGGTCTGAACTGACTAGATTAAAATCATTAGAATACCATGAATAAAGAGGCAGATTAAAAAAAATAGGTTTATCTAGTACCATTTTGAGTCTCCTATTACAATACAAATTATAGTATTTTTTTTACCAGTGAAACGACTCAAACTCATGTAGCTGCATTTTAAGCCTCATGTATTCACCCAAGTCATATAGGTAAAGAATCCACTATAAGTTGGGCAGGATGGTCCATGCTTGTAATCCAAGAAAATTGGGAAACTGAGTACTTTCAGAAGTTTAAATTCAGCCTCAGCAACTTAGTGTGGTTTCAAGCAACTTAGCAAGACAGTCTCAAAATTTGAAAAAGTGGGGAGAGGGCTTAGGAATGTGGCTCCGTGTTTAAAAATCCCTAAATATAAACTGAAATACAAAAAAGAAATACAGTTTAAAATGCTACAATTTTGTGTTAAAACTAATAAAAAAATATTTCATATAATTCTTTTCTCCAGTATTCAAAAATGAAAATAGTAATTTTTTATTTAAATAGGTAATGTCTTTTACTGATCCTCATATACATCAAGGTGTAATGTAGAGATAATGACTTTACTATACTCTCTTATTTGTCAAAGTGTTTATTATAAATGATTCATTTTTATATAAGGTATACATTTTGGACAAAATCTGTTCAATGTTCACTACTGGTATGAGTTTTCAGATGTTCAATGAATTTAAAATTTGAATAAGTTTTCAAAATATCATTTAACTTTTTAGGGTTTCTGGGCACAATGAATCCTCCAAAAATAAGTAGTGTTAAAGAAACATGTGGTTATGAAATGTTTTTTTTCCATTTGTATTCTCTCTAACTAGTATGTATCCACAGGTGCTGAGTATTGGTGAATAAATTTTGGAAGCATTGTCAATTGTCAATTTTCACATTTCACAACTTTGTCTCTTCTATGGTTGTTGTGGTGAGGATTAAATGTTGACTCTTCCTTAGAGAAATGGTACGATGGTCTCATTTGTAAAGCTTCTCTTCAGTGTGTTTTCTCTGATGTCTAATAATATATGATATATAATTTAAAATATTTCTATATTATCTACATTTATGTCTTCTTTCCAGAATAAATAGTTTAGTGGTGAAAATGAATTGATTTCTTATTAAAAAGTTTGCTAATTTGTTTTCATTTGTAGGGGTTCTTTTCTGTATAAATTCTGTTGTTAATGAAGTTTAGTTTTTCTTTAAAAGTATTATCACTTTATTTACATTTCATATTCACCAGGGTGTCTTCTGCTGTGGTGAATAAATTTTTATTTTTTATTAAAAGTTTTGCCACTCATTCACATTCGTAGGGCTATTCTCCAGTGTGAATTCTGTTCTGGCAAATAAGGGTTGATATTTGAGTAAAAACTTTGTTACATACTTTGCATTTGTTAGGCTTCACTCCAGTGTGAGTTCAGCTGTGGAAAATAAGGTGTGATTTTTGACTGTAAGCTTTTCCACATTCATAAAATTTGTAGGGCTTCTCTCCAGTGTGAATTCTGCTGTGCCTAAAAAGGTCTGGTTTTTGACTAAAAGCTTTGCCACATTCTTTACATTTGTAGAGCTTCTCTCCAGTGTGTGTTCTCCTGTGGCAAATAAGGTGTGATTTTTGACTGAAAGCTTTGCCACATTCTTTACATTTGTAAGGCTTCTCTCCAGTGTGAGTTCTGCTGTGCCTAAAAAGGTCTCCTTTTTGACTAAAAGCTTTGCCACATTCTTTACATTTGTAGGGCTTCTCTCCAGTGTGAGTCCTGATGTGGCCAATAAGGTGTGATTTTTCACTATAAGATTTTCCACATTCTCTACATTTGTCAGGCTTCTCTCCAGTGTGAGTTCTGCTGAGGCCGATAAGGTGTGATTTTCAACTGAAAGCTTTGCCACATTCTTTACATTTGTAGGGCTTCTCTCCAGTGTGAGTCTGCTATGGCCAATAAGGTTTGTTTTTTGACTGAAAGCTTTGCCACAATCTTCACATTTGTAGGGCTTCTCTCCAGTATGTGATCTGCTCTGGCGAATAAGGTGTGATTTTTACTGTAAGCTGTGCCACATTCTTTATATTTGTAGGGCTTCTCTCTATTGTGAGTTCTTCTGTGCAAGTAAGGCCTACTTTTTGACTGAAAGCTTTTCCACACTATTTACCTTTGTAGGGCATCTCTCTAATGTGGGTTTTTCTGTGGTAAATAAGACCTATATTTTACTATAAGTTTTGCCACATTGTTTATATTTGTAGGGCTTCTCTCCAGTATAAATTCTCTGGTAGTGAACAAGGTCTGAATTTTTATATGATTTCTGGTGTTCACTCTCACTAGTAGTTTTCCATATTTTCTCTTGTTGTAAACAGTCAAGATTACAACTTCTATATTTTCCACTTATCACACTGTGAAACATATGTTTTATGCCCTTTTCTGTTGAATATTCTTGAATATCTTGAGGAGTCATGGCTGAAATAAACAAAAAAATAAAAATAACAATACCTATTAGAGTAGGATGAATATACTTTGCATACATAACTTGAAATTAAGGTAAAATAAGTACATCAGGAGTGTAACAGATTAGTACATTCAAAGTCATCATAAACTCAAAAATATATCAGTTCATTAAAAATGTACAGACACAATTAATTTGAGAATATTACCAAAATTCTTTTAGAGACCACAGTATCCAAGAGGAGTACATCATTAAGAAGAGTATTATAATAAAGACAAGGAAAGTATGTTACTCTTATCATCCACAGCTTTTTGTTCTTCATAATATAGCATTACATATTTAGGAAATATCTACCAGCTACCTTTACTCTCAGTAGAATAAGAGAAATGTAAAACATATACAAACATTTGTGGCTTTTTCAAAGAGTGTCCAAAAACTGGTTTTTTTCTAAGATGATATAGAGATGTGAAAATAACTGGCAGATTTTGTGTGATAATGCCACAAATAGTCAATAAGGGTAAAGAGGCTATGGACTCTTAACAAGAAATATGAACAAAAAATTTACTAAGAAATATACACATATATGTCTCTAAAATTTTCCATAAAAACATTTTAAAAGACTATAAAAACCTGGCATAGCCTATGCCATAATACTTGGCTGAAGTCAACAGTTGACAATCAAGTATAATAAATTGATTTTCATATTTTTAAATTCATTTGATATGATGATTTTTTTCACTGACAAATACTACTTTATTTACTAAATGTATCATGGTATTTCATACTATATATAAAAGGTAAAATGACTAAACAGAACTGATTAACAAAATCATTATTTAATATAAATATCAGTTTTGTCTTACAAGGTATTGTATTCCTTCTACTAGTAGTATTAATGAAGAACATAATACACTCAACATTTGGTAAAAAAAAAAAAAAAAGAACTCTTGACCCTCTTAAGCTCAATAAAATAAAAAATAATATAAATAATATTAATAAATATTATAATATTAATTATAATATTATAATATTATAAATAAATAAAATTAAAATACGGAGACTTTGACTATAATATCAACCATACAAAAAACACAGTACCTGGTGAGCACAATTTTTCTCACTTAAATTTTGACTTCCAGATGCGAATCAAATGTTCCTGCAACTTAATCCCTGCCTGTCACATTTCACTTAATGCAAAGTCCTGCATGTATTTTTTAAAAAACTATGAGAACAAATATTTTCATAACTAAATAATAATTGTATATAAATGCAATATTTTTACTCATTTGATCATTGATGGGCACACACATTGAGTCCCTAGCTTTAATACTTAGAACAATGTTTGCACTAATCACAAAAGCAGAGGTATCACTCCAATTTGCTAATTTAATTGTTCATAGATACATATTTAGTACTGGCATTTCTGAATCTTTAGGTCATCCAACTGTTAATTTTTCATGTGTGGTGCTTGAGATTAACCCCCAAAATTCTATATCCCTGAACTACAACACAATTTTTTAAAATTTGTTTGAGTCATGCTGTTTCTAAATTTCTGCGACTTCCCTCAAAAATGAAGCAATTTTGGATGGCCTCTCAATTCTCACATATTACAAGGATACAGCACTGTTCTTGTGTATTTTTATTTATTTAAATATTTTTATACCTTTTTCCCCAAAATGGACTATATAATCTACTGCTGACTCCTTTAATGAACAAATAAAAAATAGTACAGCAATATAAAGAAAGAGAAGCATGGCTTAATCCAATTAACAAAAGAAGAAAAAAAAACTTTAAGAACTGAATATTAGGATATTGACAGTTATTAATTACTCAATAAACTCTAAATAACTATTTAAAGAAAGTTTAGAGAGTAAAATTGAGACAAAAAATATTAATATAATTAGGCACAAATCGTGTATGTGAATAATTTCTTAAGATAAAATGAGAGGGGGATTCCTAGTGTGCAAAGCTGAAATTCTACCAATATGGGAGAGCCTTATCAAACAGGACTAAGGTTAAGACAAGTCTAAGCAACTTGTGAAATACTGTAATAATTAAAAACCTGTAGGATATATAAAGGGAAGATATCTATATATATCTATATCTATATCTATATCTATATCTATCTATCTATGTAAAGAGAAGTGTGAAACGAATCCAAGCATGTTCCAGAAATTAAATCATTAATAAAAATAAAAAAATAAGAAATATAGAAAACAGCTTACAAAGTAAAAGTATAATGAGGTATTCACTTCAAAATATTTATGATTATTAATGCATTGTTGCAAGCCACAAAACAAAAGAAAAAATTGACTAATAGAATTGAATCTAAAAAAAAAAAAAATTTGCCAAGTCAATTCCAACAGAGAGCATGGAGAGAAACCAAGCATGATCTGCTCCTTGAAGCCCTATTTGTTTAAAGATAGGTAATGACCCTGCCTTTGCATCTCATCATTTTGCACAATTTTTAATCAATGAGATATAGTTTTAAATAATAAAATTTCTCATAATCTTTTTGGACAAGCTTTTTTGAGTGAGCAAATTGTATCCTAATACTTGCCTTTTAAAACAGAGAAATACAAACAAAGATATAGCCTCTCTCATTTTAATATGCATTAAATATTGTTTTATTTACTGTTACTATGCTCAATATACAACATAAAGTTTATACTCATAGTTAGTCATCTGCATTGAATAGACATTCTATTCTGAAAAAGTCATTACCAAAATAAAGTATGCAATATATAAGATTTCACCTGACCAGCATGATGAGATCCTATGCCTTTGATCACCTGGGGAAAAGCATACACTGCTACACTTATGTCAACATGTCCTGTTTGGACTCTAGCTTGATGTATGAAATATAGCAATTATAAATGTAAATCAAGGACTTCTAAGCTGATTCATAAGTTTCATTTAACCCTGGAAGAGAAGAGTTCCTTCAAAGAAGAGAATAATCATTCTCCTCAAATGAGGAGAAACATTATAAGAGGAACCCATGATACTATAATTATTTCCAGGTACTTGGGGAGATATAAAACCATTACCAGCCTCAGCTCAAAAGATGTTGGCTCAAATAGGTTAGAATGTACTTTGGATAAATTAGTTACTGCTTTGGTTGCTAAACTCACACAAAACTCTGTAAATGTTTTGGTCTTAATAATAATGTTGCTCTGTTTTTTTACACCAGCAATGGGAAATTCAGTACTGACAGATCCTGGACTTCTATAACCCAGTACAATATCTTGTCTCACTTGAATGGAATAGTTATATACCTGAAAAAATATCTCATGGTATTCTTTGTTGTCTTAGCAGAATAACTGTTTCCTTATCATAGTATTTAATAGGTCACCATCCTGTGAAATTTGTTTATTAAAGAGCTATTCCTCTTGATAAAAACTGTGATAATTCAGTAAACCTTCTCTCTAAGGCAAAATTTGATGTTTTGCATTCTCTTTATAGGGTTTCCCTGGACTAGCCCTATGGGCTTAGAAAACTATTATGAAACTCACTTATGCTATCATAAAAAGTATTAGCCATGCCTCCATGGCCGTTAATATGCTTAATAAAGAACAAAAACAACCTTGTCAAGCCATACTTGACATTCATGCTGCAATTGATTGTCTGGTATTGTTACACCATAATGGATATTCAAAGTTTAATAACATGTGTTCCTTCAATTTAAGTGATAATAGTAATTTTATTTGAAAAGGGTTCAATTACCTTAAAGATATCATTAATAAGGTCCAACAAGATGATTGATGTTTAGACTTGATGGATTGGATAATTTCATGTTTATTCAATTTCATCTGTGTCAAAAAATATTCATAGGTGGATATTTACTGATGTTGGCACTTGCTATTGTCTATAGCTGCCTTATTTTTTGCACCCACCAGCATTAAGAAGATAAGTAATATTATTTATTCAAAAGGCCTTTAAAAAAGAGGGAAGACTGTAGGTATTCTGACCTTAGAAATAGACAGGAAAGTGTGGGGGTGATGATAACTGGCACCGTGATATCCACAATTAGTAATGCCTAGCAGTTTCTCCCTGAAGCTATTGAGACAACTCTACAGGTGCACTATCTAGTTTCTCTGGTAATGTCGTTAGGGAGAAAGGGCTCTATGTTTGTAGTAACTGTACCTTATCATGGTTAGCTAGCACTTGGGGTTAAAATAACACTAGGTTAGAATGTAGTCATGGTAACAGAAGCTATGTAATTCTGGAGTATACTATGTGCAGCCATGAAGAGGAGTGGCCAGTATTTTTTTCCTTATTTCTTTTTACTGTGAGTGTGTCTCTCTCTTCTGTTAGCTTCTTTACAGGTTTCCTCACAAGATTTGTAACTGATTATGCTGGCCCTCACAACAAAAGGTAAGTTTCGATGGTTAATCTGAATGAACTGGGACATCAGTGAAGAAGAAAACCGAAGAGTACAAAGAATTTGAAAATTTAATAAATGTAGGGCAGTATGTGTTCAATGATTAAAATCAAAAGAAATAAAGCTAAGCTTCTGAAAATTGTTTTCTGCTGAATAACTAGTCTTTCAACATTTTTTAGTTTGGTTTTCTCCATTTGAACTTCTCAACTCTGTCCCCTGCTATGTGTAGGCTACAATAGTTTACATCACTAAATCATGCTAGGTACTATTTATCTAAAGTGACGGATGTATAACACACTGAGAAAGAGAAAGATTAACGTGCAAAATAATATATATTAAAGAGTAAAATATCTATATAAAAATGCCATTTTTCTTTGAAACACAAATCTGAAACTCATTCTTATTGAGAAGTTCCCAGAAGATACAAGATAAGTAAATTAAATAATAATTATTAATTAAAAATTTTAAAGGAAAATTAAACTTACCAAGGAAGGCAAAGTTTCTATAGTTCTTTAACATCACATCTTTATATAAGTTTATCTGAGCAGGCTGAAGGCATTCCCACTCCTCTTCAGTAAAATCAATGGCTATATCCCTGAATGTTAACAGTACCTGAAATAAGAATATGTAAATAAATAACACATTGACCACATGAACTTTTGCACAGTCTGTAAGGTAATCGAAGTTGAAATGAGAGTTAGAAGACTATCATGTAGGTGGTTTTGGAACACAATGATACTATTATCTACTTCTGCAGATAAAGTGATTTAAGTTCAAAAAAATATATATAATCCGCATTTATGAAACACAATATGAAACTCAGACATTACTACAAAAATACATATTTTGTAATTTTTAAATATTATGATCTAAAATATACATATTTTTCAGATGAGAAAATTATGGTAATTAAAAAAGGGAATCCTCAAATTTTAATTATACAACCACTAATCAGAGATTTACTAAAGTGTAGAATCTTATTTGTAATTTCTCTGATGGAGCTGGCTCTTCTGAATATGTAGTGAGAACTCTAACAATGGTATAAGAGAAATTTTGAAATTTTACAAGGTAGACAGACCACTTAATGGAAATATTTAACAGTGAATTTAAGTTCAAACATTTTATGGTACTTATGCATGTTATTAATATAAAAAATAGCAAAAGCAATCCTGTTTGGATTTTCCTTTTTATAATTTTAACAATTTATAACATACAAAATAATATATACATATGCATAAAAACTTTGTTTGATGTATATATTGTATGATGTTTATAATAGAACATACATATAGCTTTTCAAACAAATATAATTTGTTTTTTTATTTTATTGGTTCTTTCTAATTCTACCTGATTGTAAAATCAATTTTTATGACATTATGCAAGCATAGGATATATCTTATCCTAAATAAAATCCTGTTCTTGTTGGTGGCTATCATGGTAGGATTTATATATATATCTTTAATATTTTCATCCCCTTCCCTTTTATTTGTTAATTCATTGTTTACCATTGTGAAATCTACTGATTTTTTTTCTTACCCTTTTCCGCTTTATGAGCTTTAGATTTCACATATCAGCAAAAACTTTCAACCTTTGGTTTTAAAGAAATGGTTTGTTTTACTTAGCAATAAAATCTCCAGATTCATCCATTTACTGACAAATATCATAAAGTCATTCTTCTTTATGGCTGATTCATAGTTTATTGTGTACATAGCATAAAGCAACAATTTTTTATCCTGTCATCACTGAATGGACCCATTTATCATGGAATGGTTGGCTTTATAGCTTAGCTATTGTGAATTGTGCTGCTATAAATATTAATGTGACAGTTTCAATGTAGTATGCTGATTTTATGTTCTTTGGGTATATACTGTACAGTCAAAAAATGGGCAAAATTGTGGTTCCATTTATTTAACAATATCCATACAGGTTATTATGTTTCACTTAGACCTCCATACAGCTAAAAAAATGAAATTCATCTAAACCTGAGGTTGAAATAAAACATACAAAAAATATTAAGCCATAAAATGACTAGAATTTATTATCAAATCATCCATCCCAATAAAAAGTAAATTTTATAAACTAAAAGTAAGAAAATCTTTAAAAAATGAGCAAAATTAGAAGCTATTAAAGATGAACATAGCAGAGAGAGAGTTAGCAATATCCATGTTGGTGCTTTTATAAAGCAAATGAGCCAGGTCTAGTGATAGATAATTTTAGTTCCAGTGACTGAGGAGGATAAAAAAAGATCATAAGTTCTAAGACTATTGTCTTATTGACAATAAGACAATACTATATATATATATATATATATATATATATATATATATATATATATATATATATATATAGTATTGAGCAACTTAGTGAGCACTTAGCAACTCAGCAAGACTCTGTCTCTAAATAAAATATAAAAAAAGGACTGAGGATGTGGCTTCATGGTTAAGCACTTCTGAGTTCAATCTTCAGTACAAATAAATAAAAAGCAGATACAATTTAAAAAGCACTAGCAAATTTGAAAATTCAACAAATAAAAATTATATCAATTATACAGTTTATAATTGCAAAAATATGCCTATATACTAATTTCTCACTTGATGGAAATACACTCTGGAAAATTTCTCCTAAGAATCTTCTGCAATTTTCCAATTCTCTGAGTGTAATGACAAGAATCTAGATGGTATAGACTAGTACATGGCTAAGATATTTGGTATATCCACTGTTGTAGATAAAGTCTCCTCCTGACCAAACTACCATGATGCCACATGATTGATGTTATGAAATTAAATCAATCAGAGTAAACCTCATAATAAAATAAATGGTGGAACTACAGAAAACCAGAACAACAAAACTCTTTATAAGTCTCTTGTTATTTAGGCAGTGATACATAATGAAGATTACAGTGCAGGGAAGAGAAAAAAATGGTATTCATTTCAAAGAACCATGCTGGCATATTGGGGAAAACAGTGTGATAATAAAATGCTATTTTATGCCTTCACTCATTAAATATTACAACATATTTTGACTTTAAATTCTGAATATAAGTTATTAATAAATAGTACTGAAATATATAAGAAAGTACAAAGCTCAGAAGTTTTCATACAAAAGATAGGGTGCATATGGTGGTGCACACCTGAAATATCTTCTATTCTGGAGTCTAAGAAATAAAGTTGAAAATTTAAGGCCAACTGAAGAAATTGAGCAAACCTCATCTGAAAATAAAATTTAAAACAGAATTGAGAATATGCTCAGAAATACGACACTTTGGTTGATCCCTAATATCACAAAAGAAAAACAAGTTTTTGTTTTCAAAATTATACAATATAATATGTGTAAATTTATGAATTACAAAATATTAATAAAAAATCTATTAATCAAATTATTACATTAAATGTACAACAGTGACAAGGTAAAAAAAATCTAATTTCCTCATATAATCAAGAAACAAAATATAAAACAGACTGCAAATGAAAAGCAGAATAAATTCTTGAAGAGACACTTTTAAAAGGATATATCTAAGTGTTCAATAACCATAAAAACTCAAAATCTTTAGAAATTTGGTAACATTGAATAAAATCACATCATATAGATGAATTAAATAGTATTGATGAATATGTGGAATGAATGCATTCACAAAAGTGGGAAATAATAATTTAAGCTTTTATTATCCATTTGTACAAACTGTTTTGTAATCAAATGTATATGATGTACCCACACAAGAAACAGAGACTAAAATTAAAACAACTGTACATATGAGAATACAGCCATATTCCTCCAGTGTTGAAACCAACGGGCATGGTTACAGAGAAAGAAATAATTATTAAATTTTATAAATAGTAAATTCAAAGAACTAGAATTATTGTTCATGTATTATATTCAGTTTGACAAAACTACAAAATACCATGTATGTTTTATGCCAATGTCACATGAATATTGCATTTCAGATGCAAGTATATTTAGAAAATGAATATGCAATATTTGAAAAAATAAAAATATAGAAAAGCATATAAAAGACTCAAATATTTAACATATTTACAAAGGAGAAATCTATTGTAAAAATGACCATTTTCCCAAGTTAACCTATAATAATAACTGGTAAAATTTTACCATGCTTTAGTTTTTGTTAAAGAAGAAATCAAAGCAAAATCTTCTAAGATTTTCCTGGAAATTTAAATGTATACAAAATTAGCCAAGAACTCTCTCATATATAAGAGCAAATGTACTAGTGATTATTTCCTGACACTAATACATGTTATAATATTGCAACAGTGTAGTAATTTTAAGATAAAGAAATCACAATACGGAAAACTACATAGGGAAATTCATATGTAGGCAAATATCTTTTTATTGTTAAGTATAATAAGTATATAAATCAAAACATATCAATAAAATATTTAATATAAGTGAAAAAATGGTATTCATTTCAACCTCAATCCAACCTCAATGTACATGTTAGAACCATAGGCACAGATCACAAGTAGGGACTTGTGTGCAGAATGTGTGTGACACTGGAATTATACACAAGCATCCACCAAACCATAGATATAAAGAGATAATTTTAAAAATAAAATAAAAATAAAAGCAGAATATAAGCCTCCCTCTGTTTATGAATACACCAAATAAATATTTACTCCTGTTTCGAGGCCTTCTTAAAACTGTAAAGGAATTAGGGGCACACACATTGGAAAAAAGAAAAAATATATATATATCGACCAAGAGATAAGTAGAATGCACTTGAAGATTTTCCTGATTTGAGCAATATGCAAAATTACTGGAACAAAATGCCCAAATCCAGTGTTAATATAAATAAAGGAAGATTGATTTGGTTTTGAAATATATTATTTAACTCTAAATTGCCTGTAGTTTAAATGCTAATTTATCTGTACACAGAGAGGAAGAAATAAGATATACATGAGTATCAACTCCAGAGGGAAAAATAAGTGGTTTTCTATGGTCATGCAAGATCCATGGGCTTTATTCCATTAGACTAGAGTGAAAAATATGTTAAATCTTAAGGAAACCCCTTAATCCCTTAGAGGGATTTGCCAACATTCTCTAAAAATTCAAAGAGCTGTTGTTGACAGTTCAACTTTTATCTAGACAGTACCAAAAAATTAACAGGGAAATACAGACCACCACTGAAAACCGAAGTGTCAGTTTAGCACTTCCTCAGCTCTCTCACCCAGCTCACTTTACTAATAACACCAGAACTAACCAATTCTTTCTGTAAGTAATTTTTCCCGATATTAACTTTTTCCATTCAATAGACTATATCTGAAACCTCAGAGCATTGAAAGCTCTGGTAACTGTGCAGGTGCAAATCTCCCTAGATCAAAAAGGAGTGGTTTCACATTGGTGTGCAAACATTCTAATGGGCTAAAATCTCAAATATTATGGAAAAAATATGGTTACAATCACAGATACCTCTTTATTTCTAATATAGGTGTATATCTTTTTTTTCCAGTGAGCATAAGGCACCCTGGAATCTAAAAAGCTTACATCAGAATTTTAGTGCACAGGCCAACTATAAGATCTTCTGCATTAGCACATCTGTTAGAATGGCAACTCTCAAAAAGTGGAATAGTACATAGTACTCCAAGTGTATTGATATGGTAGAAAGAAACACTGTGCTAGACAATAAAATTAGTGGACATTAAAAAACAATGGAAGTTGAGAGTTCTCTCAGTTACTTCCTTGAGAAACTATACTATCTACATTTATACTGCTTTTGAATAAAATAAGCCCCTAATACTGGTCTGGACTTATGAGAGGCATTAGATTTGACAGGTGTGGGATCCTCATATTACATACGTTCTGAAACACAGTTCCAGGAAAATACCAGAGTAGGGAATGAGAATGCTCTCATATACATTTCACAAAAGAAAATCTGAGAATAAAGACACTCTGATAGGTTGACTGCCCTTGGAGACATAAAGAAAGAATAGAAACACATGATTTTTCCAAGATCAAAGGATTCTTCTTTACTTTTCAATCATGTAAAATGCTCATAAACAACAACAACAAAATTTTTGCTTTTGATTTTTATCCATGGTACTGGGGATTTGAAACAGGAGCATGTTAATTCTGGGCAACATACCCAGCCATGTTTTAAAATTTTGAGACAGGTTTTTCTAATTGTCTAATTGGTCTACCTAAGTTCCTGATGCTTACCATGAAATTGCAATCTTTCTTACTTAGCCACTTGACTCTCTGGAATTAATATGCATGTATCATTGTACCCAGAGGAAAAAAAAAAGATTATTTTAAAAGTCTCATCCAGTTTTTGGTATAACAATTGAAAATACCATGTTCATTTGAAATATAATATGGGTAAAGTAACTGATAATACTGCAAAAATGTAACTGATAATACTGGGAAGGGGGAAGTTGTCATTGAACAGTAAGCTAAAATTTTATATATAAATACAACTCACAATACTGGCACACAAATTTAAAATCACACTCAGCAACTGTCTGGAGATAAAAAAAAAGTACCAGGTATGTAGCTAAATGGTACAGTACCTCTGGCTTAATCCACAATACCACAATCTCCAAAAAGAAGGAGAATGAATTCAGGAGTAAAGAAAAACTGAGATACCTATAGAGTATCTCATCCCTCTCCTTGAGGAAAAAATACATGGAGTTGTGATTGTGATGATGTCCTGACTCCAGAATCCATAACACAATCTGAGAAGATTCAGAAATATTGCCACAAATGTTCTCAAATAGAATTTAAAGTAGGGGATGAAGATATTCTATAGAATACTATAGGACTTGCAGGGTCTACTGTTAATATATGGTCCAGTTGACTGGCCAGTGGAGATTCACGGCTGACCTTTCTCAGAAGAAGACACAGGACTGGAGAAACCAAAGATTACACCAGGGATTCTAGCCAACAATTGCCAGTTCCCACCATAGTAAGTGCAGCCAGTTTCAACCAGACTCACCATCCAGTCTCAGGATTTCACTGCACACTCATCATTTACTGTATTTTTAGGAACCAAGTGTCCTCTCTATAAATCACACAGTACCTATACAGGAGCAAAAATCAGGTTCACTGAACATAAGTGAGAGAGCCTAGAAATGGATACTCACACTGGCAGGCTTCACACCAGATGGTCAAAACTTGCTTCTCTTTACTGAATATGTGTAGATTGGACAATGCTTATATAAGGGATCCTGATTGGACACAACTTATGTCATAATATGCTCAATCTGAGCCTAGTGAGTTTTTTGAGTGACAGGAGATAACATCAAATCTAAAAATAAATGATGTCACAATTGTAGGGTCTTGTCTGTACATTTATTTTTTTTTCTTTTGAGGCTGCAGCTAATTTAAGGCTAGGTATCCTTGGAGAAGTAAAATCCAGCCAACCCAGAAAAGCATTTGCATTTAAACTTGCATATGAGGCCTTTTGAATTTGTAGATTATATATGTAAATATATTATTTATGGAGGAAAATAATACAGTGAAAATCCCGTAAAATTTCAGTTAACTTCTGTTGTATGGAAACAGATTGAGCATTAAAATTATATGGGGTGGAAAGTTAATTATTTTTTAGAATTCATATAAAAAATAGTAAAAATTGAATTTTATAGTATAACCCATAATTTCCACTATGTGAAAATCACCATTATGTATTTAAAATATTCCTAATAAAGTAGATGTATTTTTGGAACAGCACCCTCAAATTGGTGACGACTCTAAATTGGTGACACCAATCTTGGAAAGAATAAGGAGATTCCTTAGAAAACGTGGAAAGGAACCAAAATTGATCCAGCTATCCCAATCCTCAGTTTAGACCAACAAGAGCTAAAAATAGCATAATACAGTGGCATATCCACATCAATGTTCATAGCAAAATAATTCACAATAGGTAAACTATAGAACCAATCTATATGCTTTTCAAGAGATGAATGGATAAAGAAAACATGGTCTATATACACAGTGAAATATTACTGAGCATAAAGAGAATAAAATTATGGAATTGGGAAGTAAATGGATAGAGTTGGAGAATATCATGTTAAAGAAAGTAAACCAATCCACTAAACCAAAGACCTAATGTTTACTCTGCTAAGTGGATGCTGATCCACAATGAGTGAAGTGGGAGGTAGCATGGAAGAAATGAAGAAACTTTGAATAAGACAAAGGGAAGGAAGGTGTTGGTAAATGGTATAGAGGTAAGTAAGATGGTGGAATGAGATGGAAATATTTTGTACATAGAGTTACATGGGTTTTGTAATTATACTTTCTGTATAAGAGAAATAAAATTTTGTGCTCCACTTGTGTACTATGAAGTGAATTGCATTCTGCTCTAATAGCAAATTATAACAAATTCATAAATTAAATGATTTTTTAAAATTCAGGAAAGAGACTTGCTTTCTCCTAGATCTATACATAAATATATATATATTCTATGTATAACATGCACATATTTAATATATATAATTTATAAACATTTTTTTCATATTATTTCAATTTTTTAAATAAATGATAACAGAAGCATTACAATTCTTATTCCATGTATAGAGCACAATTTTTCATATCCCTGGATGTATATAAAGTATGGTAATACCAATTGTGTCTTCATACATGTACTTTTGATGATGAACTCTATTACATTCCACCATCCTTGCTAATCCTTTGCCCCCTTTTTTTTTCTTCCCACCTTTCTGGTCTATCTAGAATCCATCTATTTCTCTCATGCTCCCCCTCCCTACCACATTATGAGTCAGCCTCTTTATATCAGACAAAACATTTGGCCTTTTTTTTTGAAATTGGCTAGCATCACTTAGCATTATCTTCTCCAATGCTATCCATTTACCTGCAAATGCCAGATATGATTATACACCTAAAAAACTCAAAAAGCTCCACCAGAAAACATCTAGAACTAGTAAATAAATTTAGCAAAGTAGCAGGATATAAAATCAACACCTATAAATCAAAGGCATTTGTGTATATTAGTGAAAAATCTTCTGAGAAAGAAATAAAGATAACTACCCCATTTACAATAACTTCGAAAAAATAAGATACTTGGGAAGCAACTTAATGAAAGAGGTGAAAGATGTAAACAAGAAAAACTACAGAACCCTAAAGAAAAAAAAATAAAAAAAATACCATAGAAGATGGAAAGATGTACCTTGCTCACGAATAGGCAGAATTAATATAATTAATATAATCAAAATGACCATGCTACCAAAGCACTATACAGATTTACTGCAATTCTGATCAAAATCCCAATGGCATTCCTCATAGAAATAAAAAAAGCAACCATGAAATTTATCTGGAAAAATAAGAGACCAAGAATAGCTAAAGTAATCCTTAGCAGAAAGAGTGAAGCAGGTGGCATCACTATACCAGACCTTAAACTAGACTACAGAGCAATGGTAACAAAACAGCATGGCATTGGCAATAAAAAAAAAAAGACTGGTAGACGAATGGTACAGAATAGAGGACACAGAGACTAACTCACAAAATTACAATTATAATATATTAGACAAAGGTGCCAAAAACATGCACTGGAGAAAAGATAGCCTCTTCAACAAACCATTATCTCTCACCATGCAGAAAACTCAACTCAAAGTGTATCAAGAACCTCAGAATTAAATCAGACTCTACATCTAACAGAATAAAATGCAGGCTCTAATCTTCATCATGTGGGATTAGGCCCCAAATTGATTAATAAGACACCTATAGCATAAGAATTAAAACAAATAATTAATTAATGGGATGGAATCAAACTAAAAAGTTTATTCTCAGCAAAAACAACAATTTGTGAGGTGAAGAGAGAGCCTACATCCTAGAATGATTTTTTTACCCATCACACATCAGATAGAGCACTAATCTCTAGGGTACACAAAGAACTCAAAAAGCTAAGCAAATAATGATAATAATAATAATAATAATAATAACAACAACAACCCAATCATGAAATGGGCCAAGAATCTGAACAGAGAATTCTTAGAAGAGAATATACAATCAATCAACATTTTTTCTATATATCTGATTGGTTATGGTGCCCCCTTCAAAAGGCCAAGCATAGTTCTGGTTCAGTTTCTAAGGAAGGGGAATACAAGAAAGAAGTATTCTCAACTCTCCTTTATAAATTATTAAATACAATTTTCTATGTCATTTTCTAAACATAGCTAAACATGGAAAATATTGGCTTGAAGCAGAGAACTTTTTATTAGAAACACAGTGTAAAAGAAAGACAAAAAACATAATTATTTGCACCACATTGAACCATAAAAGAAATGGAACCTGGAGTTCAGAAAAGAAAGATTCAAACTTTTATACTTGGGAATTTGGATGACATGGATGCCTAAAGTGAAAAGATTAATACAAGCTTTTGAAAGAAAATTCATGTGAGTGGCAGATAATGGTTAACCAACTAGAATCTGCACAGTGTCTCCCAGGGCTTTCTCAGCTGTGCACTACAGAACACACAGGTATTCATAGCGTCCATGAAGAGCATTATTCATCTGTACCCTCTAAAATTATTCACATAGTATATGAAAAAACATGTGTATGTGGATACTAAATGGCAATTCAGCAGACAAGAGAAAACTACCCAGAGACAGAATTGTAGAAATTTCTTCAAAGATCATCAATTTATATTTAGCTCCTGACACAGGGATGTCAGTCTGGGGAAATATTATTTTCTCTCCATTTTGAAGAGAGTGCATTGAGAATACATTTCAGGGGCAACACAAATACTTTTTTTTCTGTCATTTTAAGAAAATCTTCAGAAACAGAGCTCAGAAGACAGATTTCTTAGAAGGGTAAATGCCTGGAGATTACAAAATGGAAAAAAAAAAAAAAACACATCAGTGGCCCTGAGTGACTCAGTAAGGAAATAAATCTAAAAGGCTTATTAGAAACTGAAAAGGAAAAAAGTAAGTATTTCTAAAAATAAATATGTTCATTAGTTGCTATCTCCACAACATGTCATTAAGTAAACAACAAATTATGTATAAATTTTTATAGGAGTGGCCAAATTTTATTCCATATGATTTTATATTAAACTCCAAAATCCAGATAATAGAGTTCATGATTCACTGCCAAAAATATTACAGAAAAAAATTTTAATGAGTGGATGTTTAGTAAATATGTCATTTAACAATTTTATTACCATATAATTTTAAAGAAATTTAATCACTTTCATGCAGCCATAGTGTAGAGAAATTTCTTATTTATTTTTCCTGTAGTAATTAACAAAGATAAGCCCTGGAATCCACTTTAAATAACCTACCTTTACAATCATACAAAAAAATCTATAATAAAAGATGAGGAAAGAAAAATGTCAATTTAAAAAAATAATTTAAAACTTTTTCTTTTTCTTGAAATCAATCGCTAGCTGCATTTTTAGATTCTTTTCTCATCTTTTAAGCCAAAAAGATATAAATGACAGAAGTTTGAACTACAAATTTATACATGAGATATGTTTATTAAGTATAAAATTCAAAAACTTTAGAAACTTAAGAAATACAAAAAAAAACCATCATGGGAAAAATTAAGTAATATTGATAAACATTTAAAACAAATCAATAATCATTAACTCAAAAGGAGTTTAAATTAGTATCTATTTGTGGAAACTAGTTTGCTATTGAATATACATGATACTCCCCATCACAGAGACTTACTGAAATTAGAGCATATGTGATCATAATAACATATAAGTACTCAATGGTACTCACCCAAACACTTGAAGCCCAAGGACACGGCTCAATACAATATAGATCATGGAAGAGATAAATAATAATCTGTAGGAAAATTGGTAACTAGAGCCAGTTACATTCCATAATATATCCAGTTTACAAAAGAGCATAAAACTCTATGCATAAATTTTACATAGGTGCCTTATGCAAGTGGTATTTCATATGTGTACATTTTTAGAAACTAAATATGTAAAAATTATGAGAAAATGAAAGTCACAAAAAGCACATAAAATACTGAATTATACATCCCATGTACAGAGGATAAAACTCATCATTATAAAGATGATAATTTTCTTTCAAATTAAACAATATATCTCACCAAAATTCTATGTACAAATATGAACATATCACATGAAGTCTACTTTTATGTGTATTCTATAAAGCAATAATTTTTTTAAAAATGACAAATAAATATAAGATAGAAGAAAATAGGAGAATAGGCAAAAGGGAACTACTGGATACCTAAGGGGGGCAAATTATATTCCATGTTTTATGGTTATGTCAAAATAAACCTGACTATTAAATTCAGCAATAATGCAATAAGCATAAATTTTAAAAATTCATCTACAAAGTTATTTGTAACTTTAGTCAAAAACCTTTTCAATTATAAGAGCAAAAAACGAACTTATCATGACATACTATTCATAGATATTGTGAAATTATAATATTACAATAATCATCAAAGAATCACAATATAAATAAGATCCCCATATGAACACATATATATGTAAAAACAGTATGCTTTATTGCAATAGAAAATTCTAGATAAATCAAACCATAACAAAAATTATCTCAGCAACTTAGCTAGGGCCTTTCTCAAAATAAATTTAAACCTGTTAGGGCTGTTTATGGGTGAAGAGTCCTTGCTTCCCAAATGCTGAAGTATAACACCAGAGAACTGTGCCAAGGCAGGTTTAGAGCGAAAAGTAGAAGCTTTATTAAAGGACAGTAGAAAAGACTTCTGGCAAGAAGAAAAAGGGGGGCCAAAGAGGTAGAATCCATGAAAGGTATTTTTTTTTAAACTAAGGTCTTTCAGCTTTTTTATAGCTAAGTTCTTCCTTCAGCTATCCCTCATTTCTATCACATTCCTGTTCTTTGTTCTGTTATCTTGCAGTGTTGGAATGTAGGTGGGAAGACCCAAAGTGTGGAGGACAGGTGGGCTGAAGGAGTAATATGGTCAGGAAGGGCTTTTGGATTAGCATCCTCATGTTTGCTGTGAGCTGCTTCATTAAAATTTCCTTGCGATGGGCTCAGGGCCTTGGGGACATTTTCAATTCCCCTTATTCTTGACTCCATCCTCAATATGGTGTTCATTCTTGATCTTACTGGCTATTAGACCCAATTTACCTAAATACACTAACTACCTATCTGTAAATCTGGCTCCACTTCCAAGGATATGGCTAAGTAGTAAAGTATCCCTGAGTTCACCTAACTTTTACAAAATAATAATAATGAAGAAAGTAAAAATAAAACAATGTCAAAATGAAAATTAGCTAGCCCAAAAGGAAATTAGGTACCATAATGACAAAATGACAGCCCCTCTCCTGCAGGAAAATTGCCCTTGGAGATTTGATTTTGATAATTATTTCACCTGTCAATCTCCAGCATCTGGTAAGACACTGGGCTGCAGGAACACACCTGCCACATAGTATTTTATGCAGATTCTGAGGATGCCCTCTGAGCTTAAGGAAGGCAGCAAAGAGTCTCTGCCAGTGACATGTTCCCCATCTGGTTGGCCAGTAGGACTTAGGACATAGTGGCCCAGTGGAGGACTTAAGTCTGCACACTCCAGAAACTGCCCAAGGTCCCAATCTGCTAGCTCCTGTTTTCAACACAGCCAGTCTTGTGGTTCCAATAGTCTTCCTCCCCCAGCCTCCCTTGCTAGGCCAATGCACACTCACCATTTCATGGTTCTCAGAAGTAGGGCTACTTGGGATCCTCAGTTCCTGCATAGCAGAACAACCTGTGACTCTAAAGTATGAGACTACAGATGGCAAAAATGGAGGACTCAGGAGATAAGAAGCGAAAGCCCACCCTCCTACTCCCTTATGACACACAGGATTGGACAGTTCCCACAAAATTCTCTTGATTGGAAGGGACTTCAGATCATGAACATTGGATCTGAGAGAAGTGAGCCCTTTTTTGAGTGACAGGGAATATTATCCAATCCAGGCAAGAATAAGGGCTAGAATCTCAGGTCATTGAGTGCTGTTTTTTTTTTTTTTTTATTCTGAGAAATGTACCCCAGTGTCTCAGGCTGCTGTTATTTTTAAGACAAGGTTGTTTTCCCATAAGTGGAAACTAATTTAAATTTAAACTTACATATAAAGTTATTTCAGTTTATGAATTACATATGCTTGTATATTATTCAGGAATTAATATAAAATGATAACAATAATTATAAAATTTTATTGATTGATTGATTTATCTCTGTTCTTTTTAGGTGACAGATTGAAGTTTGAACTGGGAAGAAACCCCCTAAAGTAAAAATGCCCAATAAAAATAAGACATAAGGGGCTGGGACTGTGGCTCAGCAGTAGAGTGCTCACCTCCCATGTGCAAGACCCTGGGTTCAATACTCAGTACCACATAAAAATAAATAAGTGAAATAAAGGTATTGTGTCCAGCTACAGCTAAAAAAACATACATAAAAAACCCATAAGGTATAAGGTGAGAAACCAGCCTCTACCTCAGTGCAAACACTGTTGAAGGAAGGGGGCTTGACGCTTGTCCTTGGAAAGACACACAGAGCACTCCTAGGCTCATACCCAACCTGCTGAGTTGTTTATCTACAAATAACAGACGACATCTGCTGGGCCTGGTGTCTGTGACTCAGTCAGGCTAGGTGGGGATCCATAGCAACCCCTTAGCAGCCACCAATCAGCATGAAGCAGGGAAAATTCCTGGGATTCCAAATGACCCTTACAGTAGTTTATGGTGGTTGATAACATTTTGGGAAACCATACAATTCAGCATACACTCCCCTTGTGGCCTAAGCCAGTCTGTTCAAATGAATACCCATCTTGTACTAATTAATCACGCTTACCCAACTTGTTCCCACCAGTGAATGTGCTAATCATGTTTTACAGTTGTTTATGATTTTCCCAAGGTGTGTGATGATTTGCTAAGAGATGCTATGATGTATGTGGGGTTCGTGCCCTCCAAAAGTGTTATAAAACTGCTAACCCTGGGCTCAGGGCCTCTAAGCCACCAGTTGCTGTATGTGTGGAGGATTGAGCTAGATTGCAATAAACATCTCTTTGGTGCTTACATCGATCTTGGTCTCTGGTGGTCTTTTGGGGGTCCCATATTTGAGCATAACAGTCTCTCCTGGAACCCATTGTAAAAGAAGACACCATTCCATTTCTCTAGGACTGTAGTTTTATAGCACAAAAGGTTGCAAAAGGGGGGTGTCTTGAGAACTTACACGAATAACAGGATTTTCATAAGCATAATACAAATGCAGGTAGTAGTTTAATGGTCTAAATGGTTCAGCACCTAGGGATTAAATTTAGATAACAACATCAGAATTTATGATGCACCAGTAAAGTTTCAGAGTGAGTTGTTATTTGGTCAGGGAAAGCCAGAATTTATGAGTCATCACTAAAGTTTCAGCGAGGGTTGTTATCTCATCAGGGAAAACCAGACATGGATGAGTTCAAGGCACTGGAATGCATTCCAAGCAAGGTTACAAATCAAGGTAATTTATAATGAAGCAGAAATTAACTTTTCATGCCTTTGTGATGAGATGCTTCCAGTCTTAAATGAAAATTAGGCTGGATTTTTCACTTGCTATAGCCATAGCTTTTAAAGTATATGTTTCATACTTTAAAAGAATGAGCATTAAATTATTAATATTGATTACTACTAATTTTTTAAAAGACAGAATAAAATAGGAAATTAGATATTTGTTATTAAATGCATCAAAATTTTGATTAATATATTGATAATATGAACATGGAAAATTTTGACAATGATAAGAAGACATTTAATATAAGGGCTTCAATATTATAAGTCCTCATGTTCAATGGGTCATCTTTCAATGATTTTTTTATTTTTTAGGTCATTTTGAATTACACTTCTTCAAATGTTTGTGAAGTTTATAAATTTAAGATTTTGTATTCTGTAAAGTAGAAAAATGGCAGATTTGAGCTTCTGTCAGGATTTTAAACTTCTAAGCCATGTGGGGCATCTTAGCACTTATTTTTCATATTTGCACACAGTCCAATTCTATAGAGGAATGAGTTGGAGACATAGTATACTGTCCTGAGAAAAGAGAAACATAGTCTACTATCCTGAGAAAAGAGAAATTGCCTTAGGCTATTTCTAAAGCTTTCAACTTTTCTAACTTTTCAGAATTTCCTGTGATTTAAAAAAATTTTTTATTTTAACAAATGAATAGTTTGAAATTAATTATCTATCTTTCCTGCATTATTTTTCACTTTCATTGATTTTTTTAAAAGAAGTAACAGTACAGAATTCCAAAAGTCCTCCATGTATATTTAAAGTTATGATTCCAATGATCAAGATAGAAAGCAGGAGCAAAACATCATCTAGTTTGGTGGTTCTGTCTCAAACTAGAGAGTTACTTATTTCTGCCATTATTCACTAGGTTCCTGAGGTTCCAGAAATCACCAACCAACACAGAGAAATGTCTTTTTAGTTTGTTTCTCACAACCAATTCAAGCTAACGTACACTAGTAGCACTATAGTTTCAGATCAAAGTGTGTTTCTAAATAATAAAATATGTATATATAAACATATAAATAAATATAAAATAAAATGTAATATTAAATAGATTTTTTTTCCTCAATAATCATTTTGTAAATATTTCCCTTTAGACACAGTTCTGGAAACAAAGTGTCACAAATAAGACATAAATCCTACATTGCTACACAGAGTAATTAAGGCACATACTAAGAGCTTGGTATAAAACATAGAGACAAAAATAACTAGAGAACACCATAGAGAATTATACCTAAGTGCTAAGCAGCAAATTCATAGTCTTTAAGTACATGAAGAGACAAGTTATCATAGCAAATTTTATAACTCAGTTGCTGCTAATATACAGAGATAGAGATATTTATTAAGAGATGGTTTTATGCAGATTTTTGGTTTAAAAAGGGAAAGATCAAATAATGTAGGTGATTCAAACATGAGCAATAATATTTTTCTGCATTCAGTACCTTTTTTGAAGATATATGAATAATAATTAGTTCCAACCAGTAAAATGCAGAAATAGTGTAAAGATAATTCACTGTGAGTAAAACTACTTAAAAAGAGAACCAAAACTTCCATTCTTATCCAAATGTTTATTCCTGACAAAAAGACAGCTTCTTTGAACCATTTCTGTAGATATGATTTTTTGTAATAAATATTTTGGTGACTTTATTTGCATATTACTTAATATATTCATGCTTCACATTTTCTCTTTTGTACTATTTTACTACCTATATTCTGAAAGAAATAAAATTTCTACCTCCTAAACTCTCTTGATATTTGAGAGATCTTTTATATCATTTCTATAATGAATACTGTGCTTTCAGTAAGGAATGACTATTCTTATGCACCTGGCTCATTAACAGGAGTTTTGTTGTGTTCTTTGGTTTTATTTACAGTAAACTTAAAAAAAAAGGTTAATCTTAAACCAAAACACAAAGTAAAGACCACCAACTCCAATTTTAAATCAAATTAAATCAAGATTGTATTGTGTAGACAAAAGCTGGCCAGGACTGTCTCTTACAAGACCCCATGCTAGAGATCATCCCCCTGATTTTCAGGAAAATATTTTTACAGCACAAAAAGTTACAAAGGAGGTGGGTGCTAAGGTACTTACAGCTAACAAGATTTTGAAAATCATAATATAAAGGCAGATAGCAGGTTAAGGATCTACATTGCTAACATTTCAAGGGAGGGAATAAATTCAGCTCCAGACTTAGAATTTATGAGCTGCCACTGAGATTTAGAGAGAATTGTTATTGGGTCAGTGGGAGCCAGAATTTATGAGGCACCAGTAAAGTTTTAGAGAGGGTTGCTATCTGGTAAGGGATAGCCAGGTATAGGTGAATTCAAAACACAGGTAGAAATTGCAAGCAAGTTTAAAACATCAAAATATTGTCAGGCCAAAGAGAAATTTTAGTTTTCTTATAGAAAACAGAAATAAACTTTTTACCTCTGAAAGCTCTAAGAGAAGATTTTATTTTTTGTATTTTCTCACATCTAATGGCTTTTGGCATTCCTTTGTTTGTGAGCATAAATGCTTCTCTTCTGTGTTCACGGGGCTTCCAAACCAAACAATCTAGGTAAGCCCTTCTCATAGGGAAGATGTTGCTAACATAGCAAGTAACTACCTTTTAACCCACAAGGTTTGACAACCATATTACAGGATATGAAAGACCCTCCAATATGCTTGTTCTTCCAACCATTGTTGGCAAAGACTTACAAAAGTCAATTCATTGCACAGAATGAGTGAGGTGGATCTCTGCTCTGCAGTCCAGAACAGGAGGTAAAAGATCCCCAAAGGGAGTTTAGACAGGGCTTTACATGACATATCTGACAAAATCCTAAAAACAAGAGAAAACATAAATTCAGAGAGAACCATACTCACATAATCTCATTTGACAGAATCAAATTCATTAGAGGAACAGATGACCGAGGCAAATCTAAAGGGATTTAACTATATTTTCTTTTTCTAAATTGCTATTAATGTCTCCCACAATTATAGAGTTCTGGATCTCCTCAGTTATTACTTTATCATTACCTTCAACCTACAATGCATGAGGCATACTGAATTTACCCTACTCATGTACTTATCACTTATTTTTTTCTATAGAAATGCATATGAATATGAATATATCTTTTCCACATTTCTAAGATTCTACCCTGAAAATTTCTGTGACATCACTTTCCTGAAATGCATTTTTATTATTTCATGTCAGTTCATCTAAGTATTCCATATCATGTGTTGGAAAAGATGAGACCACCCTAAGGCCCTTCTTATTTGACTATTTATGAACTATAATTAAAGGTCAACCTCAGTACCTCCACAGAACTTATGTCTCATTCACCTTTCTCATTCATAGTGCTTTATTTTTAAGTAGGTAGCAGAAATTTTATTTTGAAGAAGAGTAGTGATTTAAAGCCATTCAGTGTACTTTAGAGGATCCCAAAAACCTATGTTTGTGGTTCTTAAACAACCTTACCACTGAAAGACCTGGATTATACTCCAGGTTGGACACTTATACTATGCTTCCAATGGAAATGGTTTCTTGGTTATGAATATTGTCTTTCCCTTTCTTCTATAGTCTTGGAAATGTGTAGATTGTGTGAAGTTTTAGAATCACTATTTTCAACACACTTAGCATGGACCCATTTGATAATAGAAGAAATCTATATTCTGAAAAAAAAAGGCCCTTCACCAAGGCCTAAAGAAGTGATAAAATAGTCTCTGGAAAGAAATAACAGTCATCCATTAGATTATTTTTAAAAAATACTAAGAATAAGTTTAGTTAGTAATGCATTACTGTACTAGGAAAAGTGATATAAATGCAATTTCAATTTTTAAAGTTGTTTCTGATTACTACAAAGAGAGTATAAAAAGCTGGTTACATGGGCTGGAGTTGTGTCTCAGTGGTAGACTACTTTGCTAGCATGTGCAAAAGCACTGAGTTTGATTCTCAGCAATACATATAAATATTATTTGTTTTATTTTTAAATACATGACAGCAGAATGCATCGTAATTCTTATTACACATATAGAACAATTTTTCATACCTTTGTTTGTATATAAAGTATGTTCACATCAATTCCTGTCTTCATATTTGTACTTTATTTTTTTAAAGAGAGAGAGAGAGAGAGAGAGAGAGAGAGAGAGAGAGAGAGAATTTTAATATTTTTATTTTTTAGTGCTCGGTGGACACAACACCTTTGTTTGTATGTGGTGCTGAGGATCAAACCCCGGCCGCACGCATGCCACATCCCCAGCCCCATACATGTACTTTAGATAATAATGTCTATCACATTCCACAATCCTTGCTAATCTTTACTCAACACTCCTACACTGGCTACTTCACATAAACTGCCTCAGGGATTTAATGCAGTAATCAAAAAATTTTCTGCAGCCTATGCAGTTCTGTTGGAATGGCTATTATAAAAAACTAAAATTGTCATGCATGGTGGCATTTAATAAATATATTTTAAATAAATTTAATAAATATCTTTTCTAAAAGGGTTAAGATTCTTTAAAAGCCCTAAACAAAAATGCACATAATCCACTAGTAATAACTTGGGGTAGAAGTGCAAGGTCGTACATGCCTGTACTCCCAGTGGCTTAGGAGAATAAGAGGTAGAAAACTAGGGCTTTATTCTCAAGTTAAAGACCAGCCTCAAGAACTTGCCAACGTCCTAAGAAACCCAGTGAAACCCTCTCTCAAAAATCAATCAATAAATAAAAGTGTTGGAGATTGGGTATGTAGCACACTGGTAAAATTCCCTGGGGTTATTCTCCATTATTTAAATAAATAAAAAAATATAAATAATAATTCTTGGTAAAAAAAAATGCCATACAATCTGCTAATAATAACTCTGGGTATATATGTAAAAAATTTGGAATCCTTTTGCTAAATATATTGCCACACATCTATTTTTATTGTAACTTTATTCACAGTATGTAATAAAAAGAAACAAATGAAGTACCTTTTAGATAGAAAGTATATCATAAAATGCCTTCCAGTTGCAACGCATCCAATTAGTCCATCCCTTCAGAAGCTACATACTTAAAATTCAAACTGGTCCCTAGAATGCAAGACTCAGATAGTGGTGTTTTCTAAATACTCCAAAAAATTTGGAATCTCTGAGATCCTTGTTTCAGATATTCTAAAACTCAGAACTAGGTCATATGGGAAGTCAGAATGAGAACACAACACACAGTAAATTCTTTAATGGGGAATCTTAACTCAGACACTGTCATAACCAAAAGCAGTGTTGGAGATAAAAAATAGAATCTGTTTCACTATTATGTATTCAAATCAAATATATATTAGAAAAAAGTTAAGGCTACTGGTTAAAATCTACCTATAACAGGTATTAAAAATGTAGCAGGGGCTGGGTGTGTGGGTGTAAGACTGTAATCCCAGTTGCTGAAGAGGCTGAGGAAGAGTTATCAAAAGTTCAAAACCAGCCTTAGCAGAATCGAGGTGCTAAAAAACTCAGTGAGATCCTCTCACAAAATAAAGTAAAAAACAAAACAAAACAAAAATCCTGGGGATTTGTCTTAGTAGTGAAGTGTTCGTGAGTTCAATCTCCAATATCCCCAATAAAAAATGTTCCAGGGGGCTAGGGCTGGAGCTCAGTGGAGCTCTTGTCTGACACATCTGAGACACTGGAATCAATTCTCAGCTCCAGATATAAGTAAATAAAACATAAGGTCTATCAACACCTTTATATATATAGTACCAAGATACTGACATGGACTTTGATCTAATTTGCCTGTACTTTAGCCCTTAAGATTGAAGTTGGCAAGGCATAATGGTGCATGCCTGTAATATCAGCTGTTTACAAGACTGAGAAATAAAATTAATGAATTCAAAACCAGTCTCATCAATGGTGAGGCACTAAGCAAATCAGTGCAACCCTGTCTCTAAGTAAAATACAAAATAGGGGTAGGAATGTGGCTCAGTGGTAGAGTGCTCCTCACTTCAATCCCTGGTCTCTCCCCCCCAAAAAATGGGACTGAGTAAATAATTCAGCTTGCAGAGTTCTTGCCTTCTAAGAATGAGGCCCTGGGGTCAATCCTCACTACAGAGAGAGAGAGAGAGAGAGAGAGAGAGAGAGAGAGAAGAGAGAGAGAGATGGAGAGAGGGAGAGAGAGATTGAACTTGCATGTAATTTAAATTCAAGTTAGTCCCACTTCTATTTTTTCCTGCCACACCAGAATAAAAGCGTTTCTTTAAATGTTTGGAATGTTTCTGTGGGTTATTTATTTATTTATTAATTTATTTATTATTTACTTATTTTTATTTGGTGCTGAGGATCGAAGCCAGGACCTTGCATGTGATAGGTGAGTGCTCTATCACTGAGCCACAACCCCAGCCCCTTCTGTGTGTTATTTTAATGAAATGGTCTGACCATAAATAAGTAAATAAACAAGTTAATTAATAAATAAATGCACCCTCAATTGATGACCCATTACAGTTTTTAAAAAAATTTTAAATGGGACATATAAACCGCATTTAGGAGAGATTCACTCTTTTTAATGTCACCTGATGTTATTCTGCTTTTTTCTCATGTAAAAATCTCAGAATGATGAATTAAAATCTTTTAAAAGTGCCCTCCAGTTCTTGAAGAAAAACATTATAAATGATGCATACATTTGAAATAAAACATGGGGAAATAATGATTAATAATGCTGAAAGTGGAATTTTTAGATAAACCAAAATTTCTCAGTTTTCCATGAATCTGGGTGCTTGTTTCATAAATTTTGAAGAAAAAAGATTATTTAAGCAAGAAGAAATAGAATGCCCACCATGTTGTATGAGGATTGATATCAGAAAAAAAAAATCATTTTTGTGTGCCATCTTAGAAGTTTACTGATGGTTTTGGGCAGAACATGCAGCATAATGCATTTAAAATAGGCTTTGGAAAAGGCATCCTGACTACCATATGGGTTCACTTTTATTCTTTCTGTGACCCATCCTTTTTCCTTCAAATTCAATAAGGAATCACTCCTGGGACAAAGGACTTTGTAGAAGGTGTTCCCACAAGTGGGATTCAAGGTCTTTTACTTTTGAAATAGGCCTTAATGGTGCTCATTAACATCTTTCAGTTAGCCACCAGGTGTCTTTGAGTGAGGCCCATTATCTGCATTACATGGTCATTATTAAACTTATTCTCTGTGAACAGAGAACCCTAGTTTTGGATATGTGAACAGAGAGCTAGAAAACTAGGGGCTTATTCTGAGACCTATGGAGAGATAAGCTGATGTTCTGGATTTCAGGTTTTTGTTCTGGATTTGAGATACTGCTTCTGCTACATTTAAAAATCTCAGGACTCATGAAGAGAATGAGTTAAAAGCCAGCATCATCAAATGTGTGAGGCCCTAAGAACTTCAAAGTGACGCTGTTTCTAAATAAAAATATTAAAAAAGGATGGGAATGTGAATCAGTGGATGAACACCTCTGGGTTGAAAATCTGGTACCAAAAAGAAAACAACAAACAAACACGCACACACAAAAAAAATAATAAACAAACAAATAAACAAACCCTCATGAGTAACAAGCCCTATAATCAGCAGCCTCTCTCATGCTTGAATACAACAAATGAAGTTGTGGTTCTCTCCTGGTAATTATCTCAGTCTTCATTATGCATTCTGGAGACATGCTGGAATCATGGGACATGGAAGCCCACAAAGGGCTTTAGAAAAAAGCTGGAAACACCTTACAATTATGCAACAAAATGCCCAGGTTTTCAACTGCTGATCTAAGCCTCACTAGACTAGTCAGAGGGAGGTGAACGCTAAGTTACCACAGAGAGACCCTCTGGCCACAAGACTCTGGAGAGGACCATGAGGACTCCCTAGCCATGACTACCAGTTTCCACCATTGCCACTTCTGTCAGCTTTAAGCCACCTTCCTACCCAGTCTCAAGATAACAAGGCACACTTACCATTTCCTGGCTCTCAGGGTTCTCAGTGTTCTCCCTGTGATTTGTTTTCAGTTTCTGCATAGCACAGACACCTGGGCTTGGATCCAGGACAGAAGCCTACAAAAAGATTGAAAAAATGGTGGGCTCCAACACCAAGGGAACAGAAGATTGTGGACGCCCTCCCCCTCATCACTGGCTGCATGAGGGTTGGACAGTTCTCACCTAAGAGACTGATTGGTCAAGGCTTCATGCCCTGCCTTCAACCTGAGCCAAGTGGGCGCAGAATCAAAGGCTGAATGACAGGCTGCTCCATTGTCACTGTTAAAAGACTATAGATCAGGGCTGAGGATGTAGCTTAGTAAGTAGACTGCTTGTTTTGCTGATTAAGGCCATGGATTCAATCCCTTGCACTACGCACACACACTCTCCTCCCCCCCAAAAAATAAGTAAAGGACTTTGGGGACTAGGGTTATGGATAAGAGGTAAAGCACTTCTCTAGCATGCATGAGGTACTGGGTTGAACACCCAGCACTGCATTAAAAAGTCACCCAAGAGAGGATGTGGCTCAAATGGTACAGCACTCCCTGGCATGCGGGCGTCCCAGTTTTGATCCTAAGCACCCCATGATGTGTCCGCCAAAAACTAAAAGTAAATATTAAAAAAAAGCCAAAAAACAAACTACTAATGACATTTGCCAAGAATGAATGAGAACCAAATCTAGATGAATACTCTGACCTCTGTCTCTATATTCATGTGTCAATAAGCAAGAAGGTAAACTTCTCTGTGTCTAATCACTAAAATAAGGGGATAGTGATTGTTTTCTTCAGTGGGAAGTGATTAAAAATCATTATTATGTATAAAGTACTTTAAATGTGAAAAATCTATTTTGGACATGTATAATGATTTTGGACATGTATTAAAATATTGTATAACTAACAATAATTTGTAATTTTGTTATATAGTAGTAAATAAGAACCACAGAGATGCTATACCTATAAAGAACAGTCATTCTTTTTCTTTAATGAAAAAAAACATCACCATAGTTTGAACTTATAGTTATAATGAAGCTAGTCATACTTAAAATTCTTTCTCCATTCAGTATTACTATTTCAACAATGTTTGTTAGTTTATTTTCACAACATTATGGTGTTTCTTTTTTTTTCTTTCTTTTCTTTCTCTTTATTATTGGTTGTTCAAAACAATAAAAAGTTCTTGACATATCATATTTCATACATTAGATTCAAGTGGGTTATGAACTCTAATTTTTATCCCAAATACAGATTGCAGAATCACATCGGTTACACATCCACATTTTTACATAATGCCATTAGTAACTGTTGTATTCTGCTACCTTTCCTATCCTCTACTATCCCCACTCCCCTCTTCTCTCTCTACCCCAGCTACTGTAATTCATTTCTCTCCTGTTTTTTTCCAATTGCCCTCACAACCTCTTATATGTAATTTTGTAAAACAATAAGGGTCTCCTTCCATTTGCATGCAATTTCCCTTTTCTCTCCCTTTCCCTCCCACCTCATGTCTGTGTTTAATATTAATCTTTTCCTCCTGCTCTTCCTCCCTGCTCTGTTCTTAGTAGCTCTCATTATATCAAAGAAGACATTTGCATTTGATTTTTAGGGATTGGCTAGCTTCCCTTAGCATAATCTTCTCTAATGCCATCCATTTCCCTGCAAATTCCATGATTTTGTCACTTTTTAGTGCTGAGTAATACTCCACTGTGTATAAATGCCACATTTTTTTATCCATTTATTGAAGGGAATCTGGGTTGGTTCCACAGTCCAGGTATTGTGAATTGTGCTGCTATGAACATTGGTGTGGCAGTATCCCTGTAGTATGCTATTTTAAGTTCTTCAGGGAATAGTCCAAGAAGGGCAATAGCTGGGTGAAATGGTGATTTGACCCAGATTTTTTCAATCAAAAATTCTAAAGTATAAATCATCTACTATGACTGTTTAGCCTAAAGCAAGATACTCATTGAATACAGTATAAGAAGAAAGCCATAATTTTGTCAGAAAGACAACACTTGTAAATTCAGGTACTATCTATAGTTACTGGCTTGGTTAGGTATCTAATTGTTACTATCTATAGAAACCAATCAATTGAACAAAAGTTTCAGGCAATTAATACCTGAGTAAAATAGTGCTTTTGTTTATGTAGTAATACTAAGTTTATATATCTTTCTTTTCTAACAAGCTGAACATAGCATCAAAACCCCAATCTCTCAATATACAGGAATTTAACCAAGACTTTTTACTGAACAACCAATTTATTCAGTTAAGTGAGTTTAGTGATTGCTGTCTGAGCCAAAATGTTTTTTCTCTGCATGCAAATCTGGGTCAGCTTCATGTAACATAAGGTCAAATGATTATAGGAATCCTCAAAGTTCAGCACTGCAGAGAAACAGCATGAATAATTTTCTTTCAAAAATGTTAAAAACTGATGTTACCAATCTACCATTGCATTTATTGAAAATCACAATGTTTTACCCAGGAGACATCTAATTTTCTGCACCACAACTCTCTTTAAAAGGCTCCAGTGTAAATTCATTGCAGAATGTATTTCTAGGTAAATAAATAATTTGACCCATGTATGGAATTTTTGAATAGATGCCAAATAAACAGGAGAGAAGAGCTGAAAAAATAAATTGTCATTTTAATTTTAAAGTAGTTGATCTTGAGCTATTACCATTGAAAGTAGTTAGAGAGTCGGGCCATTTCTCTATTGAGGGCTCTTAATTTGTGAAAATAGTATCATACTATCAGCACAGTAGAAAACACCTCTTTTGAATTCTCTAAGGCAAAAAATGTATCATTTTCTCAAGTTTCTTTGAGTGAATAATTGTCTCAAAAAAATTTCTACTCTAAAATAGTGCTATTATATAGTCTTGCTCAATCCACTGTTTTCTCAATAGACTGAAAACCATTACACATTGTTAGCAGTCTTACTTCAAAATTCCTTTGGTGGTATTCCTGAAAAATATGAATACTGAGACCTTTTACTTCCTACAGGGAAATCCTCTTCCATCATCTTATAATCCTAATAAAGAGTGGAAAGAAGTATCTTGTTTTTCAAGTTTTTATACCTATATATGTTTGTATACAATTATATATAAAATTCTTTAAAGTAATTTATATATATACCCACACATTGCCTACATAAAAATTAGTTTAAGGATAATACGTTTTATATACCTGGAGAATTTAACTGCAATGTGGTCTCTTGTACATGAATTCATGTAGCTGGTTTCAGTGGTACACGCCAGAGTCTTGGGATGCTGAGGCAGGATGATTGTGAGTTCAAAGCCAGCCTCAGCAATTTAGCGAGTCCCTCAGCAACTGAACTCAGTGATATCCTGTTTCTAAATAAAATACAAAAAAAGGGCTGAGTATGTGGATCAGTGGTTAAGCATCACTGGGTCCAATCCTTGGTACCAAAATAAATAAATAAATAAATAAATAAGGAATGCATTTCTGCAATCATGTAGGCATGCATAATGAATAAGTACATGGATTCAAGTTTAAACAAAAATAAACATGGTAAAATTTTACTAAACTCCAATAGTTGGTAAAAAAAATTAAAGAAACTAAGTGTTAAAATACTTACATATTTACTGGAATACCATGAACTATTATCAATTATGTTGTAAACATTGACAACATGAACATTTAATAAACTATAATGTTATCAGAATAAAATATTTTTTAAACATTACACTTAACATTATCACTTGCTATATAATAACAGGGAGGCATCATTTAATCTTAATGCCTTCACATTTTAGGGTCTAAGTTTTAGATAGAAGAAGACCATCACTAGTCTTTGGCTATGTGGGCCTACAGATACCTAATGTTAAAAAAACTACAGAATTTACAGTTATTAAATGAATTAATTTGGGAGTATTATGACTATGGGTAATTAATTTTTTCTTTGATTTACCTTTTTTTATAGACTTCACAGGATGTTCTACTTTTGTAATAAGAATATTCCCTTTCAAAAAAAAATTTAATACAATTAAAAGTAAATTAAGCCTTGGAATAGATTTAGTTTTTAGTAATCAAAAAAAAAAAAAAAAAACTTTGGGGCTCAGAAGGGAATATAGTACATGGGTTGAAAGTTTGCATTTTAGAGTTATGCTTTTCTGAGTCTCAATTGTATCTCTGCCTCTACTACTTAACAAGGAACACAGCTCTCTAGACAATGGTGTTGTAAACCTCAAATACAATAGTGCTTGCAAGGTACTTGGCACCCATAGTTAGTTTCAAAGGATAGTTGCCTTTATTATTACCTTAAAATCTAATTTTAATAAAATGAACAACCTATAAACTATTAGGTATTTCACACTTTGTACTCTTTTTGACAATAAAATATTTCTAAACCTTTAACTCATACTTGGACCTGGGCAAATACTCACTCAATTTATGTTGTATTTTCCACTTAACATATTATTCTAGGGTAGTGAAAAAGGCAACCAGTTCTCATGGCAATGACAAACATGTCTACCTGGAAGTCATCTTTGATACTGGAAACTTGAAACTACTCATTCCTTTAAATAAGAAACACAATCCTTCATTTGAAATACAAGTTATATTATACTCACAAACATATGGACAAAAGTGTTAGGGAATAATTGGTTCTGGTTGTTTTTCCTTTTCTGTGAAGGTGAGGATTAAACCCAAGGCCTTACAATTGCTATGCAAGTGCTCTCCCACTGAGGTATACTCCCAGTCCCAAATATATGTATTGCATACAATCTCTTTAAAAAATCTGTTATGTACGTCATTAGTAACAAAATATGCTTATTACAAGATGAATTTTTTTTTCAGAGTAGAAATTAGAAATTTATAAAAGGACAGAAGAAAAGACTTCTCCCAGAGAAAGAAGGGGACCCAAAAGGTGGGAATCCGTGGAAGGGCTGTTCTTTCCACTTTTTATAGTTTTGGAGATGGAATATAGGTTGAAGGGGTTAGGACACAGGTGGGCCCAATTATCACCTTTTGGGATGGGCTTATCATTTCTCTAGGATGGGCTATCTCCGAATCTGTTGGGGGCTGTTTCCTGAGCTCCATTAACATTTCTTTGAGGTGGACTTTGGCCTAGGGCCTTTTCAGGACTTCATTAACATTCCATGAATTGTCCTGCATTTTCCCTGAGTCATTCCCAGCATGGCCTTCATTTTAGATTTCACTGGATATTAGACCCGATTTACCTAACTACACTGACTACCTAACTTTAAATCTGGCTTCATTCCCCCCTCTAATTTGGGAACTCCTTACTGGTGTAAGCAAGGGGGCCGAAGAAAATCTTTCTGGCCTCTTCAGGCTGAAATGGGACAGTGTGGGGCAAGCAGTTTGGAATCTCCCTTTAAAAATTGGGTCTATCGAGTGGGTCCATGATAGAAGACTGATTGAGAAGTAATAGACTGGAAGGCCATTTGAGTGATGGGTGGTCTACAAGAGAAACAAGAATTCATTAGTACTGGAACCAGATTGATGCAGCAATAAATCCCATAGCACAGGAATATGCCAATGTGTATGATGGCAAAGACAAACAGTAACAATGTTTTCCACCAGGAAGTACCAAGAACCAGGAGCTAAGATATTGTTTCCATGACAAAGTTGCTGAGGACATGGCTTCTATCTGAGTATGTAAATCTTCAAGGATATTCGTCACATTGCCAGAATTGTCAGGGGTATAAACACAACATTTAACTTTTAGGGTTACAGATGTCCTTTTCCTTAAGATACAGTTTAATATCTTAATGTCATCTGAGCTTGCAAAATCCTTTTACTAGTACGACCTCTGTGTCTAATAGAGAAATATTTAATTCTGTTACTTAGGGCTGGATAACCATACTAGCAAACATTAAGCCTACCTACGTAGGTTAGAAATAAAGGCCTTGAACTAAAAACTACTCTGGCAGTTTCTTCTGATAGATATCAGGCATTCCTGTCTGAGAATCTCTTTTGAAGCTTCTTGTTTACTTATTTATAGAAGTAACATTTAGCTATTATTTTATTTAAAATGCCCAGGAATAGCTGTGTTTTGGCTTTGACTGTCTTTGCTAAGTGTTTAAGATGAAGCAAGTCAAACTGACTTTTGTTTCTATCTATTGTTAACAGTCAGCTGAGTTTCCTTGAGAATCTTCGGGAACTTGCAGCAGCTTCTCAGATCTACTAGTGCCATTTGTGCTAGGATGGGTCCAGGCCTTGCTTGACCATGTGGCTTCCCTCGGAAGCATCAGGGATGTCTCCATTTTCTGATGACCCTCCTCTTCACAGCAAATGCACTGATTGGCTTTCTGTCCTCCACTGGTCTCATTAATCTCCCTGATCGGGAGGTTATGTGGCCTAGAGTTGCAAATCTCTCTGGAAAAGTCCCCTATCCCCTGACTCAGACTGACTCAGAGGGCAAGAGCCAAAATTTAATTTTAAAACTTAATCTTTTCTTAGTTCAATATTTATTTCCAGATAATCATATGAATAAATAAATCATGTATGCTAATTTTACGATATGCAATGTAAATAAATTGAATCATCTTCCAGAATAATTAAGATAAAATCCCTTTGCATAATAGCAATTTTTACCATCCAAATATCTAAAATAATAGCTTTCTTCATTTTCATACCTCTTAGTTTTTAAGTAAGCTCATGTGTTTTAAAATAATACTTAACCTTACTGATTGAATATAAGTCAATGAAAAGTAGAATCTTTTAATTTGGCAACAGTAAGAAAACTTTTGAAATTTAAAGGAAATTAAGCTTTTTAAAGTATTTCTTCAAAATTTCCCAAAATCAATATTACATAAGGTAAAATTTTTATCTTTCTCATTTCCAAAAAATACTAGTTCATCCTTAGATACATTATACCCTAAAACAAAATCCTGACTCAATCAAATATATTTTTTTATCTTTAAGGGTTCTAAAATGGTAAGATATTTCTTACTGTTCATATAACTGGAAATATAATAATTATGCTTAAACATTTTCACTTTAGATTCTAGATTATAATATCTTGTATTTTCAAAAACTCTCCTAGTAATTGAATTTCTACATTTATCTCAGTTTTTAAATACACATATTAATTAGTAATTCATACTTTAATATGTAGCATGTTATAATGAATTAAACGCTTAAAAATTACAAGACAATGATAGCGAGGGTATTTTAAATGTTCTAAAGATAAGTATCTCCCATTTATATTGCTTTGCTACCTAATTTAAAAAATGGAATTGCAGACTCAATATAGCAGAGTGAATCTGTGCTACCTCATCATGCACAGATTTTTCTAGCTTCATAAATGACATTATGATCTTGGATTTGGATTTCACTTTTCTGTGCACTAAAGAACTACATCTTGGGTTAACTGAATCTATTTCACAAGACTGTTGGAAAAAAAAATTCAAAGTGGCTTTATAGAAATATACTAGACAAATTTAAGATACAATCTATTAGAACTTAATTTTCTTTATTTCAAAATGTTACATTACTGGAACTCATATGCCAAAATGCCCCAAGACAATTGATACAAATCCACTGAGAATATGACATTCAGAGAACTGTAATTACTGGTTAGTAATTCAATTTTCCTAAGAGGCAAATACTGGATCACTTGCTCTCCCAGAAAAAAAAGAAAGGAAAAAAAAAAGTTTTAAATAAAACTTGAATATGTAACTTGGACATTTTACAAAGTAGTTCATATTTTTTGGTTGTAATTTCTTCATGGATATGAACTTGATCTTAAGAGATAATATCCCTTATAAGCTCATCACATTTATTTCTTTCCTAAGACATACAAAAACAGAATCACTTAAATATTTAAATTCTTAATTTTTTTTTTACTGTTAGAAATATGTCACTACAAAGAAGCACATATTAAGCTGCATACCCTTATGTACATATTATATCAATATGAAAAAGCATTTATTTTTCTTTTGCAAATTTATTATGTAAAGCCTAAAACAAAACAGCATTAAATATTTTTTTACAATAACTCAGGACCTTTTCTTAAGTGTATTCTTAAGTTCTTAAAAATTTCTTAAATCATTATTTATCTTTAAAGATTTGTGAATATACTTAGCTATAATTAGAGAAGAATTTAATTTTGCTATATAAAGTTTATGGAAATAATATCATCTCATGGGAAGGCTGGAATATTTCAATCTCTGTCTGACTTTTGTTGTGTGTTTTCTGCATCTGCAAAGGTAAATATAACTCAATAGTTCTTGTTTTATAAGCTAGCCATAAATTTGTAAAATTGGAGAGACCATTAAGTGTATTTCATACAAAAAAAAATAGTTTTAGATCCCTACATATTCTGGACCCTTTATCATGTAGTTTTTGTACTTTGGACTTTTCAGATATTGTCTATTCCATATGATTGTTCAGTCAAGTGTGAAACTTCTTTGAAATTCAAGGTATTACATGATTTCTTCTATATAAAATATTTTCTTTAGAAAATTTTACAAACCCTTATCAAGTCTGAAACCAAGGTTGTAATTTTAAAATGGGAATGAATACTTTATGTTGAATTTATTATCCCACAAAAATAATAATGCATAAATATCATGTTTAAACAATCATCGATAAACCTTCTCTGAAGGCAAATCTTAATGTGTCTACTCATTGGGAGCACAGTCTCTCTCTTGTAAGAAACAATAGAGCAAATGCAGAGATTTTCCTATACAAATCGAGACATGCCTGATTGAACTGTGAGGAAGTCTCAGGAGATGTCTTCCTAAAATATCATCTGTCAAGAAACTTTAGTTTTAAAGACTGGAATTGAAAGATCTCAGACCCACCCGTGAAGAATTCATGTTTACATACATCTGTGCCTGACAGTTGGCTGGGTGTAAGAGCCAGAATTCAAGATAGGCCCAAAGAGGAGCAGATTCATATTTCTGAAATCTCCTCTCTCCTTGACAGAAAAATATTTAACTGTAACTTGATATTGTCTATAATGTCATTTCCATATACCTTTTGAAAAAGATACCACCAGAAAACAACTAAACATTCTATAATACATTTCTCTGTTTTTTTGCAACAAGGTGAATTCACCTTCCCATCGCTTTCTCAAGATCATAAATAAGAAGCACTGCATGAGAATACACAAAGAAAGCAAAGTAAACTAAGGACAAGATGAATTTCCTGTCTATTTTCTTCATGGTGGTAATTTCTTAAAATATAATAATGGAATTGTTTAGTTTCATCTTTAAGTATTGAAATTGATGAAAAGAATTTGACAACACATAAAAATATGTAAGCTAGTATGTGATAGAGATTGCCATGTAAACTAAATGAAATGATTAAATGTAAAAATGAAAATGTAACAGGACTTATATAGTCTTTGTGTTTTAACAAATTACAATTTTCATTTTGGGTATACGTGGATATTATTGTACGTGTACCTTAAAACACATTAATTTTATGAGGGCAGACCATTAATTGGGTCCAATTCACTCTTAACATGAATTGTAAACTCTCTATTATTCAATCTTCCCTCAGTCTGATAGCTGTGAACTCCCAGGTTATCATGAGTATGGCTAAGATGCACTGTGCAGTGCTCATTCAACAATTTGCTGCTGTGGTGCTTGAGTTCCTGTGGTTCTTGATGCCTGAGGTAGTTTTTATTCTTTTGCCCAGCTTACATTCCATACTTTCTTCAAAGTTTTAGAGAAGTATTTCAATGCCATCTAGAAACTATCTATTTTCTTAGTAATGGACCCCAACAACACATTGCAGTAATACGTTAAATTTATAAATCCTTCAAAGCTTTTAGTAAGTCTTTCTAAGAAGGACTGGAGATTTGTAAACTCACAGAAATGCAATAATGTATTATTGATTTTTGTTAATGATATGCTCATACTGATTACAAATTTCATAGTGTTATAATTGAATATGACATGTAGTAACAATACAGTTACATAGAAAATGACAAGTAAATCAGTACTATGTATAACTATTTCTAATATACATGGCAAGTTTGAGGCTACATTTATTTGAATTTGCATTTGTCTATCCAATAGATAACCAAATTGTTTTTTCAAGCTTTGTGTGTATGTGTGTATGTGTGATGTGTGAATGTGTGATGTGTGTATGTGTGTGTGTGTGTGTATATATATATATATATATATATATATATATATATATATATATATATATATTTAAAAATATTTCTATATACTCTCACACTCTAAATAATATTACATAATATTATTGTGGTAATATTTGCTTACAAATGAATTATTAACAACACATATGATTTATATCAGAATATATTCTTGAAAATGTTCTGTTAAATATTTTAGCTGGATAATTTAAGTGTATAAGCAAAGCTGAAATTTAAAATTTAAATTCCAGGTAAGATTATGATACAGTAATTTAAAAAAATACTATGTTAACAAAAAATATAAAATGGCCCAGGAATTTTTAATGATTTGTGTGCAGACCTTTGTAGTTAACCTCAGAAACACAAATCTGAGCTAGATGTTTTTAAATAGCAGATGATTATTAACCAACTTAAAAGTCTAATGGAAATTTGTTCATAATTGTCTATTACTTAAAAGCAGTGCTCTTCATAGTTTGAATCTGGTGCTACCAGAATCATTACACTAGGAAAAATACTAACAAGCATAAGGTTCTTCTAACCTATAGATATTTTCTGACATGTTGCTCACCATCTCTAGCAGTCAGAGAAATGCAAAGCAAAACCACCCTAAGATTGGCAGCCATTAGGAAGTCAAACAACAACAGGTGCTGGCGAGGATGTGGGGAAAAGGGTACTCTTGTACATTGTTGGTGGGACTGCAAATTGGTGCGGCCAATTTGGAAAGCAGTATGGAGATTCCTGGGAAAGCTGGGAAAGGAATCACCATTTGACCCAGGTATTGCATTTCTCGGACTATACCCTGAAGACCTTAAAAGAGCGTACTACAGGGATACTGCCACATCGATGTTCATAGCAGCACAATTCACAATAGCTAGACTGTGGAACCAACCCAGATGCCCTTCAATAGATGAATGGATAAAAAAAAATGTGGCATTTATGCACAATGGAGTATTCTGCAGCACTAAAAAATGACGAAATCATGGAATTTGCAGGGAAATGGATGGCATTAGAGCAGATTATGCTAAGTGAAACTAGCCAATCCCTAAAAAACAAATGCCAAATGTCTTCTTTGATATAATGAGAACAACTAAGAACAGAGCAGGGAGGAAGAGCAGGAGAAAAAGATTAACATTAAACAGAGACATGAGGTCAGAGGGAAAGGGAGAGAAAAGGGAAATTGCATGCAAATGCAAGGAGACCCTCATTGTTATACAAAATTACATATAAGAGGTTGTGAGGAAAATGGGGAAAAAACTTATTCTAATCTATAGATATTTTATGACATGTTGCTAGTATAAACATGGTGGTTACTTATTGCATGAGGATCAGAAAAAATTGGCAAGCACTTTACATTAACTGTTATTATTATTTGCAAAAAGTTAAATACAAATGTCAATACACACACATATATTCTGTGATAAAATTTCTTTGATCTTACGTTTATTTTTATTTTCTTTATAATGACATTTATTTTAACATCTTCTATAAATCAGGCAACAGTAAGAACCACTTACTCCCTCGCACGTATGAAAACACTTGCCTGTTAACTGCTAAATACCTGGCACTTAGAATGTACCTCATTCATTTAATGAGCTCAAAAATAACCTTTGCAAGAAATAACTGGTGGGGCTATGGTATTCAGTGATAGGGTTTTAATACTCAGCACCACATTAAAAGAAATAAATAAAAGAAAGGTATTGTGCACATCTGTAAACTAAAAATATTTTTAAAAAATAACTGATGATTACATTATAACACTACTTTTCAACTTTATTTTGTTAAACAACCTGAGTTAGCATGCCCTTATCAACCTTCCTGCCTATATCAATATAGTGTTTCACAGATAAACTTTCTTTCTCACATGAAGTTCCCTTTCAGAAGGAAAATGCATCCTATTCCCTGGTTCCTAAACTCATTGACTTTTTTTTCTTCACGAAATCTAAAATTACTGCCAATATAAGTTTTGGAAAGCCACATGAACCCTGAGAACTGAAATTGTAGCAGTCTTGAACTCAGACAGTTAGCATGAAAACCAAAGAAGGCACTGACCTTCTGGTGGACTCCCCAGAAGCACCCAGTTAGGAAAAATGAGCTCTGCTTTACATCACTGACCATCCAGTGTTCCTAGCTAAGTTCTTGAAACCTTCTATTCAATGCCAATAAAACTCCAGAAATTATTCCTTCTAACTATGAAACTATTCCCATTGACAACTTCCCTACCCCTTCTAAATCTTGCCTAACCACTGTTCTACTCTCAACTTTTAGGCGAACAACAGGTTTAGAGTTTATTGTTTTTCACTGAGTCTTTTTACTGAAAGTAATGCTTTTACATTTTATTTGAAATAGAGCTAATAGATAATAAATCTTGAGAGCTTCTGAATTAGATCATTTAAATAAACAACTCATTTTAAAAACCTAAAAAATGGGTAACAAACAAATAATCTTAGAGAAAATATTACTTTAGATGTGGATACAAATGTGCATGTCCAAGTGTGTACAAATGTTCATGTACACAGCAAAAAAAAGAATTACAGGGGCTGGGGTTGTGGCCAGTGGTAGTATGCTTGCCTAGCACATATGAGGCACTGGGTTCAGACCTCAGCACCACATAAAAATACATAAAACAAAGGCATTTTGTCCAACTACAACTAAAAAATATTTAAAATAAATACATGAATAAATACATAAATAAATAAAGAGAATTGCAATTCAATACAAAGAAGAGGATTTTTTCAATGAACAAATTTGCTTCATTTGAAAATCAAATTGGATCTTGATAACATACCATAATTAATCCCAGATGGATTCAACATTTTTGCGGGGTCACCCCACCAGCTGTGATTACAGGTGTGTGTCACTGCATCCGGAAGACTCAACACTTAGATGACAAAATTAGAATGAAAGAAGTGAAATCAAAGAAAAAGATGTGGATAACTAACATTGGAATAACTAACATTGGAATAACTAATTTTGCAATTGAAAAGAAGGTTGTAAGACAAAAAATAGAGGAGAAATTCACAAGTTTATTATATTTTGCAATATACATAATAAAACATTAGAATCACTGAACAGACTCATATGGAATAAAAGCAATAAAAAAATATATAATACCATATATATATATATATGAAATTATCTATAACTTTTCCATATATACAACGTATAAATAAATAAATATTTTAAATAAATTTATATTTGCATGTGTATGTATGTATATATATATATATATATATATATATATATATATATATATCTTTCTATTTTAAATTTATATATGTATGTGTGTATATATATATATATAACTTACTAATTTGCTTAGGGCCTTACTAAGTCTCTAAGCCTGGCTTTGAACTTGTGATTATTCTGCTTCACCCTCCTGAGCCACTGAGTAAAACAAGTTAAACTGATATAAGAATTTTCACTTCCTAAACTTTCTGAAGAAAAATTTGCCAAAATTTTGGAGTATGTGTGTACTTTTATTAATCTGTATACTTTTGATCTAGTAATTCCAATTTCAATCATTCTTGATATTCAGGTTAAATATTTATATAAAAATGTGTTCTATAATTTAACTTGTATGAATTATAAATAATAATCTATTGGTTAATATCTTACACCTTATTGCTATGATAATATACGGCAAAATAGTTTCAAAATATATTTGAAGATTATTGATCTGGAGGGATATTTGATTACAAATGCTCAAGTTAAAAAATATAAAATATGTTCATTGGGTGTTTGGTAATATATAGACACATAAGCATATAAGTTTAAATTTACACTATTTTAGTATTTAAAAAGGAGTCTTCATAAACACACCTTACATACAGATGTATGATAAAACACTAAAATACAAGCCATGTTAAACTTAAAATACAGGTGAATTTATTATCATATTTATGGTTTTTGTTTTTCAAAATGCTAATTGAAGGATATTTAAAAACTTCTCCACTTTTAAATAAAAGTATTGTTGGAAGACTGTATGACAGAGGTTGTCTAAGTAATTCTTTCATGATGAATTGAATATACGTTGGAGGCTATGTATGAAAATGGGTTGTCTCTCTGAACTCATGAAGGAATTTAATTACAAAAATCTTATGTCAATGATATTAAAGAAGGTAGAAACTAATTGGACTATGGTGTTTAGTGGTAGGGCCCTTGAAAAATGTTTAGGTTTGATTACTTCATTAGGATGGAGCCCCTTTGATGGAGTTCTGGTGGTTTTTTAAGGAGAAAGAACTAAGATATAGATTTGAGAGATGCATCCAAGAGGGACACCTCTCAGAGCCTTAAACCTGTAAAGATCTGAAATATCTGAAAGATGGGATAAATGGCCATGATCAGAATGCTGATAGAAATACAGACAGTAAGGACCATGCTGATGAGAACTCAGATGCAAATGAAGATATTCTACTGGAAACTGGAATCAACAATTGTCACACCTCTGCTGTGAATGTGGCTGAACTGTGTCCATGCTCTGAAGCTTATGGAGGGCCAAATCTAGAAGTGATGGACTATAATATCTAATGGAGAAAATATGTAGTCAAAACAGCATTCAGTCTCCTTCCTGGTTACTTTAAATTGTATTCTATAGAACTTGGAACCAATGGGATAATCTAAAGCTGAAATGTATAATTTTAAAGAAAAATATGGAGAATTCACAGCCTGTTTAGGGAAGGAGTGAGAAAAAGCACATTTGTGACAGAAGGGTAGAGTGGAAAAACCACGTTCTAAATGGAATGTGCTCATTAGTAAGACAATTGGGAAAAAGCCTAATTTCTTGACCACTGAGATACATCTGCAGCCCTATTTTGTATTTTATTTAAAGACAAGGTCTCACTGAGGTCCTTAGCACATTTCTTGTAAAAAAAAAATATATTCTTTAGTTTTAGGTGAACATAATATCTTTATTTTTTTATGGTGATGAGGATGGAATCCTGTTCCTCACATGTGCTAGGTGAGTGCTCTGTTACTTGAGCCACAACCCCCACTCTTAGCTCCTCGCTTTTGCAGAGGTCAATTTTGAACTCACAATACTTCTGCCTCAGCCTCCCAAGCAGCTGGGATTTCAGGTGGGCATCACCGTGCCTGGCTTTATCTTATGTTTGAGGCGAGGTCTTACTTATGTTGACGAGGTTGGCTTCCAACTCCAGGGCTCCAGTGATTCTCATTGTCACAGCTTCCTGTATAGCGGGGACAGCGGGGACTACAAGGTCATGCCACCATGACTGGCTTCTTATTTTTTAAACAAGGCTGTTCCAGAGCTGGGTCTGGGGCTCAGTGGTAGAGCTGCTTGCTTAGCTTGCATGAGGCACTGGGTTCGATCCTCAGCAGCACATAAAAATAAGTAAAATAAACATTAAAAAAACACAACAACATGATTTAAAATAGACGAACAAGCAAGATTGTTCTGATGTCCCAGTTTAACAGATGAAGCCGTGGAGGCTGGGGCTGGGTAACTTGCTGTAGCAGACGCTGTGGGTGCTCCACCCATGACCCCCACCTATCCTGCTCCAGGCTCTGACGGTGCAGGGGCGATAGAGAGCCGAGCCATGTTATTGGTAGAGGCTGGGACACATACACTGGCAGAGGCTAAGCCACTTTCCTAAGTTTCCCCACTTGTCCTGGGGAGTCTGTGTCTTGCAGCATGACAGATGAGCCATGTCTTGCAGGCATGGTGGACTGTGTGTGGACAGTCAAGGGGGTGGGACTGGAATGAGGGTGAGCAGGAGAAAATAAGGTCCCTGTGGCCTCCAGTTTTCCCACTGTCATTACTGGGTTTGAGAAGCCTAAGCCATCCTGTGTTACAGAATCAGAGCCCCAAGCCTAGCACCCCAATTACCATCCCAAGCAATCCTCCCTGGAAAATCTCCAGTGGGGTGTGCCGGCTGGGTTTTTTCGTTTTGTTTTGTTTTGGTTTGGGGTTTGGTTTGGTTTTTCAAACAAAAAGCAACTAAAACAAACACATAGCAATTAAAACCTCCAAGTGAGGGCAGCCACTGTCCTCGGCAAGAGGGTGGAGCACAGTCGGCCCCTGGGAAGCTTGACCTGTTGTTCCTCTTTGGAACATGCTGGTGGACAGTGGACTTGTCTGTGTTTCGAGTGTCAACAAAAACAAGTTGACTTACAAAGTACTAAAGTCCCAGATGTGGTGTCACACACCCACAATCACAGTGACTTGGAAGGCTGAAAATGGGGGATCGCAAGTTCCAGGCTGGCCTGGACAACTCAGTGAGGCCCTGTCTCAAAAACAGAAGGGGCCACACACGTGTGGGAGGCTGAGATGGGAGGATTCCAAGTTCAAAACCAGCCTCAGCCTCGAAGAGGTGCTAAGCAGTCAGTGAGTCTCTGTCTCTAAATAAAATACAAAATAGGGCTGGGGAGGTGGCTCAGTGGTGGAGTGCCCCTGAGTTCAATCCCCTCCCAAAATAACAGAAGGGGCTGAGGGTGTGGCTATGTGGTCAAGTGCTTCTCAAGTAGGTGTGGCCCTGGGTTCAAATCCAGTACCTAAACAGAAAGAGGGAAGAGAGAGAGAGAAAGGAAGGAAGGAGGCAGAGAGGAAGGGAAGGAAAGAGAAAGTCCTGAAGTGGTGCTGAATGAACAGGTTTGGAATTGTTACCAACACAGACCACAGCGTGGTGCAGTGACAGGAGGAAGATGTCTGTGTCTGTCACACATGTGGTCGAACACGCAATTGACTATTACCAGGCATCAGAAACTAGAATGGCGATTTCCTCTGGGAAATGCAGGAGGGTGGCTGAGGGTTGTTTTTAATTTTATCCCGTAAGCACTCATGAGCAGTCAGTGTTTTTAAAAGTGTGTGTGTGTCCTCATTACAACCTCTGCCCCATCCCCACGGTGCCCATATTCCCTTGGGGACAGGGTATTGTGGTGCTCCACCTCGACCCCCACTCTCCAACCTGTCCCTGCTGGGTGGTGGGGCCCTGGAGAAACTCTTGGCCTCTCTGGACTCCCATTTCCCTGTGGTACAAGGTGAGACTGGACCAGGTTTCCCCCAAGACCCCTCCCATCCCAATGTCCCATGTGCTGTGACTTGGTAAACCCAATCCAGGGCCCAAAGCTGGTCTGATGTGCAAAAAACCACTCAACCCAGCCCACCCCATGACCCCGACCTAGGCCACTGAAGCCTCCTAAGATGTTGGGACAGCACACCCAAACAGCAGCAGTGCTTGGGCAGGTGTCCCCGCCTCCAGGCAGCCTCTGCCCTGCCTCTGCTGCCAGCACCCTGACTGTGCCCTAAGACCCAACTATTCCCTGTGCGGACCTTGAGGGACTCTCCCTTTTAACGCAGGATAGTGCATATGCTTCCCCAAGCCCTTGTTCTGCAGCCCAGGGACACAGCGACACCAGGACAAGGGCCTCTCCCCACCATGGGGTTCCCTGGAGGGTGGTCCATTCCTTAGTCCCCTAGGGTCTGGAGCCAACCAAGCCCTAGTCCTTCTCCCATTCATCCCAGCAGCTCTCCCCGGCCAGGAAATCCCTCTTGGGCCTATGTTGTCACCTCTGTCATGTGCACCCTGAACCCTGATGGACAGAAGAGCGCCCTGTTACTAAGACAGCCGCTAAGACCAAGCACATCTCCACACAAATCCCACCCAGGAGCCACCTGGGAAGGGTGATCTCAGCAGGCCCGAGAGCCTACAGCCCTCCACTTCGCCCTGGAGAGTCAGGCCCAGGCCCCACCTAGAGGAAGAAAGCAATCTCTTCCTTCCTGGAGGGCTGTGGGGCTCACTGAGAACCCACTTTTTTTCCCTGGAGCCCAGAGCACTCAGGAAGCAGCGAGCACAGGAAGGGCAGCCTGCACCCAAGGACTGGCTAGAGGCTGCCAGGAGTTCCTGGCTGGCTCCAGGCTCCCCCAGCCATTGGGAACCCAGGCCTGGGATGGACGGGGCCTTGGAAAAAGTCACAAGCTGTCCTCAGCAGTTGAGGACATTGGCCAGAGCCTATAACATTAACCTTTACAGATATCACCAGTAAATGGGAGGATTCAGCCCCTTTCCTGAGAGGAGCTGCAGAAGGGATGAGCTGCAGGGGGAGCCTGGCAGAGGAGGTTACACTTGCCCTTTCCATCAAAGGGACACAGGCTGGGAGTGGGAATGGACAGGGGTTCTCCTTTCTCACATGGGAGAACCAAGACTCAGACAGAACACGCTGGGTCCTGAGAACTACAAGAACCCCCATTCTTCAGGATTCTCGTAAAAACCATAGCAGTTGTCTGGGCTACAATATGTGGCTTGTGGAGCTCGGTGAGCAATTGTTACACCTGCAAAGAACCACAAGGGTCTTTTGACTCGATGGGCCTCGTGTGCATCTCCCTATCCCATCCAAGGGCAGCGAAGAGCACCACCGACCCTTGCTGTGTAAGAACTCAGTCCAGGGCTGCCAGATCTTTTGATCACCTGGAGCCTGGGAGCCCAGCCCGGGTCAGCCGTGGGGGAGGTAAGCCTGGTCCTGAGCACAGAGCCTGAGGAGGACTCCCCTGTGTGTGCCGATGGCCTTCAAGGAGGGCTAGTGCAAGAGGTGGCAGGGTCTCCCAGGGCACTGGCCTCCCCTTTGCTGCAGGACACCTCTCTACACCCACCTCCTCCCAAGCCACCTAAGGGACAGAAAAAGTAGTTAGGGCCTCATTGTCTGCAATGACACAAACATGGGCTCTTGGCCACTTGTAGCTGTGTGACCTCTGGCTTGTTACTCAGCCTCTCAAAACTTCACTTTCTGCATCTGTAAAACAGGGGAGGAGAGCCTCTTTTTGTAGGAGAATAATGCTGCTCATCAAATTCCATCATTCCTATCTATAAACACATTATGGTTCCAGAAGCCTTGGCGCATGCCTGTAATCCCAGCAGCTCAGGAAATTGAGGCAGGAAGATCACCAGTTTGAGGCCAGCCTCAGCAACTTAGAAGACCTTGTCTCAAAAATAAAGGAGGTGGAGGCTGTGGATAGAATTCAGCAGTAAAGCACCCTGGGTTCAATCCCCACTACCACAAAAGAAATCAAAGTAAAAAAGGTATTGTCCCTTTTCTGTTGTAATACACCTCAAGGCCCTGGCTATGGGGTTAACACAAGTAGTTACCTGGGAGTTTTCCAACCCTGGATAAATAGGGAGTCACCTAAGCAAAATCTGATGCCCAGGCCTAATTCAGGAAGGAGAGAAGTGGGACAAGGCAGCCCACCTCTCAGCCTTGCCTTGGCTTAAAGTGGGAAACCACTGATCTAGTCTATTGGCCTCCAGACGGATAGGGAAACTGAAGCACAGAGAGGTGGTGTGACTGGAGCAAAGGCACACAGCAAGGAGGAAGCAGGGCTGGACCAGAAGTTCCATGCTGACTCCTGCCTGCTGCCCCAGCTCATCTAACCCTTAGTTTGTTAGCAAAACTCAAGGCCTCCAGGGCCAGACACAAAAGGGGCAAAGAGGACTCGACTGCACTCCGGAGTCGTGGAAACTGGCAGGACAGTGCCAGCGATCCTTGCTGTGTAAGAACTCAGTCTGGGGCTGCCAGATCTCCTGGTGACTTTGAAGGACAGTTAGAAACGTGAGTTTTTGTGCAAACTTTCCTGAATCTTAAGAATTTCGTTCTAGGGCTGGCGTCGGGGCTGAGTGGTAGAGGGCTCACCTAGTATGTGTGAGGCACTGGGTTAGGTCCTCAGCACCACATAAATATAAAATAAAGATATTGTGTCCACCTGAAACTAAAAAATAAATATAAAAAAAGAATTGCGTTCTAATTCCAAGCAAATTTTTTAAATATATATTTTTTAGTGGTAGTTGGACACAATACCTTTATCTTATTTATTTATTTATTTATTTATTTATCTATTTATTTATTTATTTATTTATTTTTAATGTGGTGCTGAAGATCAATCCCAGGGCCTTGTACGTGCTAAGCGATCGCTCTACCACGGAGCCACTGCCCAAGACCCCAAGCAAATTTTAAACCTGAACAACCAACCAACAAAAACCTGGAGCTAGGTGTGCTTCTCTGGTTACCAGTTTGGGACCTCAGTTCAGGATTTCATGGTAGAACCTGGGGATAATTTTTTGTCTACGAGTCAGGATAACATGAGAGGTTCTTGGAAAGTATCTTTCTCTATAAATCAGTGTCTGGTCCTGGTGGCTCATATTCTGCCGTTACCTATTTGCTCCTGTGAGCCAAACAGTGCTCTCCCCGGATATTCTTGCCAAAAGGTTTTGAAGAGTTTATTACAAATATCGTTGTCTAGAGAACAGATTTAGGTACTGTCCTGGACCTGGAAGAACAGAAAAAATTAATGGAAAGTTCACTGCATCCCATGAGAGGGAGGAACAAAAAAGGCTGTGCTGTGGCATCTTCAGCCTCCCTCCATTGCTTCAGTGTGTAAGAGGGTAAACTGAGGCCCCTTGTGGAGCAGACCCTGAGGTCACATATCTATCTCAGAGCCCTAAGACCCTTCTTCCCCACTGGGTAAACAGTGACTTCTGACAGAATTACTGGATGCCTCTCCTGACTCCCTTTGCTTCCTATGGATGCACCCACCATGCCCTCTGCTCCTTCATCACTGCATCTCCTGGTTCATAGGCTGTGCTCACCTAAAGGGTCCCGGGTGGGATGCTGCTTCTAACGTGCTTCCCCTGTCTTCTCACCATCCACTGTTCTTATGGGTTGGGATCCACTCACTCAGCCTGACTCTGCCTCACCAACTCTGCCAAACAACTAAGCCCCACTATGTCCTCTCCACTTTTTTTCATAGGCTCCACCCAGCATCTGGCTTCTTACCTGCACTGTTCTGCAGAGCCATGCCCACTCCACCCATTTGATCTTCTACATTGTGTCCATGTGGCTCATCTTCCACAGACATATTTAACACTCTGGGAATGCAGGATTTTCTCTCTAGCTCTGGAACCTTTGTAGTATGGCTTGTTTGCTATAAGAATACCTCAATATTGTGATTAACAATGTTTCTCAAAAGTTAAAATATAACATTAAAAAAATCTGAGGATGAGGCTCAGTCGTTATGTTCCCCTAGTTTGAAACCCTTGTACAAAAAAAAAGAAAGAAAGAAAGAAAAAGGAAAAAAGAAAAAAAAGAAAAAGAAAGAAAAAGAAAAAAAGAATAAAGAAAGAAAAATAGGCAAGTAAGAAAAAAATGTGGTTCCTTTTTCTTATGTTATGTGTTACAAATTTAGCATTCATGTTTACCTGTTGTGGAGGCTGTGAAAAGTCAGTCTTTCATACATACTTCCATGCCCACACGTGACCTTTTGCTGTAAGGCTATTGCTTTATGTCAAGGTCTATAATTTACCTTCCACCTCACTTAAATTGGAATTTTTTTTCAAATCCTAGGTTTCTCTGGTAGCAGGGTTCTTCTTCAGTCCTTGGAACCTGACTTCTTTCTTTAGTGCTCATTTAGTTTCAAGTTTTTTTTTTTTTTTGTTTTGTTTTGTTTTTTGTTTTTTGTTTTTTTTTGGAGAAGACACACTTGAAAATCGGGGACAGTAAAGCTTGCTTAAACTCACTTTCCCAATGGCCCATCAGTGCAGAAATGGAGATTGGGACCAGTGTCAGCCTGTTGTGGAATAGTTCTCAGGAGAACCATGGGAGCCCTGAGATTTTGGACTTGAGTGTTGGCATCAAGAGAAAAGATACTCACTCTCTGTGAACATTCTGCAGCAGATGAGGGACCCTGGAGATGACTCAGGCCTAACTCTGTCCCAATGGCTCAGATTAGGTACTATAGAGGTTCTGTGTTGTACTTTCCTTCCATCCTCAGAGACCTGAAAAACAATTGGTGACAAAGATGGCTGGTTTTCTTGACCTACACTGTTCCTGAACCTGAAGACAATGAACAGAAAGCAGAACAAGGAGGAAAATCAATGCATCTGTCTTTCCAATACTAGAAAGGTAAACCCATCAAATACTGAAAAATATTTCCTTTTACTTGAAAACCAAGAAGCCCAGTGATTGGTAGTCTGGGCTGCTATGGCTATCCAGCTATTCCATCATGCCCCAGGGCCCTTCCTGTTTTTCATTGTGCCATCCATTTAATACAGCAATCAGGGGAAAAAGAAAAAGGGAAAAAAAAAACAAAGAGCAAGAGTCCCAGTTGCTTCCAATGTTATCTCATTGGCCAGCACAAAATCACAGAGACCCCTACCTGCAAAGGATATTGGGGGATGCAGTTGTTTTTCACTTTTACTTTGGGTTTGTTTTTGTATTTGGTTGTGGGGACTGAATCTATGATTGCTTAATCACTGAATAACCATCCCCATCCCTTTTTAAATTTTAGAGACAGATTTGTAGGGCTTTACTAGATTGCTGAAACTGTCCTTATACTTGTGAGCCTCCTGCCTCAGCCTCTATAGTCACTGGGATTATAGGCATGTGCCATTAGGCCTGCCTGTGTTTTTTTAGGTGCTGGAGTTGGAACACAGAGACAGGCACATGTGAAATTTGTTTACTACTGAGCTGTAATTTCAGCCATAAACTTGTCATTTTGAATTATTAGCAACCCATTTTAAAAAAATATAAGGTCCCAGTGGAATGAATGAGGGATACCTGCCACCTGGACCTTAGCAACCAGTTGTGCTGGTGTTCCTTAGTGCAGGCCCAATGCATACTCACATGGTGGCATAAAAAGATGGGCATCAAGTGAAGAATGGGTTCGGATGGGCTGTGAAAGTAGAACTGCTGGATAGGTGGCAGACTGAGATACTGTTCTTTCATGTGTTGTGATGGGCATCTCAGGTGGAGAAGGGGTAGAGCGTGAGTGCATTTTGGTGGTTACACACTGAGATACATCCCCATTTTTTAAAATATTTTTTTCTTAAAATATTTTTCCCCTGGGATGTCAGGCCTGCACCACTGAGCCAACTCTTATACAATTTTTAAAGTTATTTATTCCATGGTAATATTGATCTATTGAAACTTACAATATAAAAACATACTTACAATATATTCACTTATTATAAATAAAGTTATAAGAATTAGAATATGTCATCTTTATAAAAATAGATGTCACAACACTTGTTCCCAGTGACCAAATATGACCCATAAAATGTTAAAAACATATGGACATTTGATTTATATATTTTATTCTTTTTTCCATATTTATTATTATAGACAAGTTCTAAACACTAAATGAGTGAATGCAGAGGTTTATGCCAATTTCCCTAATTACTAATTGAGAATAATATTTTATTTTTCCTAGTAGTGGCATTTATTTTCCCACAAATACAGCATGTGGAATTTATGTGTTGAAGCTGAAAAGTTAATCACACAGAAACTGAGAAAAGAAACACTTCCTGGATTTATAATAAGAATGAGAAACTGACTGATTGTGTGTAGGGCTTGCAAAAACAATTAAGTCCAGAAAGTAACTCTTAGGTTTTAGAGTACAATAAGGTGATTACATTGTATAATAACTACTTAAATAAATCAAAATAGCCAGAACTTAGAAAGTTTCAAACACAGAATAATAATTTTAATGAGATGAAAATTACCCTGATCTGATAATTACACACTATGTACACATGCCGAGTTATAATAATGGGTCTCATATCCAAGTACAAAGAGTAGATTCCAGGTAAAAATAAAAATGAATAGAAGTAAATTCTTTGATGTTTTAGCCAAATATCTACATTACCTCAGATTTTTAAATGGTATCCTATGTTCATGAATGTTTCACTGTTTTGGTTTCCCTTACTGTCATGTCTTTTAGATCTGCAAGTTCTAAAGAGTCATGGAATGATTTAGACTTATTTACATGGATTTCTCATGACTGTTATTTATTTTCAAAACTTGTTTACACTTTATTTTATTATTTTATTTTTATGTGGTGTTGAGGATTGAACACAGTTCCTCACATGTGCTAGGCAAGAATTCTACCACTGAACCACAATCTTAGCCCTGATGACTGGTATTTTTTAATATGTGGCTGGAAAAAACTAAAATACATACCTACTATTTCAGGTACTTGACTTAAAATACAACATGCCTTGTATAAAAAAAATATTCCATCAGATTAACATCATTTTTTTTATCAATTTTATGCATGGTTTCTTTACTGGAGAAATGCATCACTTACTTCAAGCAGATGAATATTGGGACTCTTATGGAAGTTTGTCTTGTAGTCTTGGGTCAAATTCTTGTACTTTAATTTAAAAACCTTACAATGGAATGACTTTGAGTCTATCTGAACTGTGACTTTAATTACACCTTTATTCCAGATGACTAAGGAGAAAACAATAATAATATATTTCGACTGATATTCAATAGCTGGACTTTGGTCACTTGAGATAGTTTTTCTGGTCATGATAATAGCATATATGCAAGGTGGATAGCTACATTGGGGATTCAAAGACAGGCCTTAAATACTGTCAAAGAGCTTTCTACACATATTGCTAGAAAATTTTAATATCATGAAAATAATTTGAATCCACAACATATGTAGCCATTATGAAAAGAAAAGTTTTAAATCTATTAAATCACATAGATGATGAAGTACATAATTAAAAGATAATGGCCAGCATTTCTACTGAGTACTTTTTATTTCAGAAACACATCAATATTTGATCCTTGTTCTTCTTTCATACACAATAGCTCTAGAATATATGTAATAAGACTCCATATATGTAATACAAGATGATCAGATTTAGCACCAACATAACATTGAACTCAATAAAACATTACAAATACAAATTAAAAAATCATCTTAGAGGATATGCTTCTCAGTGTCATCTTAGATGATATATTAAAGGCATTAAGTCTGATAATAAATGGTCAAAAGATAGATCTAAAAAAATACATCTATGTGCACACCTACTACATTGAGATTCATTTTTTGAGAAGGTAGCAATTCTTTACTTTTGTACAATCATTCCATTTCAATTCATTGAAAATTGTAGAGTTTTCAATATATTCCTATTGCTTAATCAAGAAGAGAAAGATGAAATCAACTTAACACTCTACCTCAGAAAATCTCAAAAGAAGATAATATCAAGAAATATTTTGAGAATATATGGTAATTCTGAATCTATAAGAAAGGCTATGTACAGTGGGAGCACAGCTACTATTACATAATCCAGACATGATTTGGTAATAATATTCGAATGGCACCTGGAGAATAGTAGAGAGAGTTGATAATTGTAGTGGGAAAAATGTATGTTGGGTGAATCCACATATATCCCTAATAATAGGATAGGCTGAGATTGATAAAGATGACACTATTTGAAATAAGGGCTTCTGCTTCATTTTCTCTTGAGATATATACTATTAATATGTAATTTGAAAATAAAGATCAACAAAATATATTATTTTATTAGTATAAGAAACATTTCCTCTGAAGTTCATCTTGAGATCTCAGCTAACACCATAATTTTCTTCTGCAACTTCACGTGCCTTTTCTAGCACAAGTTCTAACCCAAGAACTTTACCATTGGTATCTTGGCCGTAACATATCTAGGGATGCTGATAATGATGGGTTTTTAGTTACAGATGTTTTTGTCTCAGAATTTTGGAGATGACATCAAATATAAATTAATAATCTACTTTCACAGGTTTGGAGAGGGGGCTTCTCTATTTTTACCATCTGCCTGCTGAGTGTTCTCTATGACATACACCTCAGCCCCAGAAGCTCTTGTTTGGCAACGTTCAACCATATATTGTCACATCAGAGCCTGTGGTTCCTTGTTTCCTGTGGGTATTCTGCATGCATGTGACCTGGTGTGATCTTATATATATTACTGTATGCTGAATAATCATACAGATGCATTACTTTCTACGGCATTTATTTTAAATATTTGGGATGTTCCAGGAATTCTTTTTATAGGGTTCATGTCCTCAGGTCTTTCTAAAGTTCAATAAATAGAAAAACCTCTAACTAAAAAATAAATGATGTTATCACTATTAAAATGTGAACATTAATATAAATAAACAATATTTAAATCTCTCAGCCCATAGGTATAAGGACTTAGATTACAAAGATCAATTTTTTGGGAGACACAAACTACCAAAATGCATTCTGTCCTTGGTGATCATTGTACTGGGAAGAAACTATTGGTTTCAGCATTGGACTCTCACCAAGCCATGCATTTATTAAGGGTAGGACACTGATGTTTTCTTCTGTAACCATGACATGGTATCAATCATATGTAAAAAGAAAAAAAAATTACAGAAAGAGAAAATGGTTCCCACAGAAAAAGAAGGCATTACCAGCATTCTGTAATAGTGCAAAGAATATCCAAAATGTGGCCTTTGTCTACTGGAACATCTACAGAAAGCATGAACTTGTATACTTTCTGGCAGAAAAAAAAATGTTCTAACCTTCCAAAGAATTGGGCTTTATTACTTGAAATTATAAAAAGTAGCTGTGGATAAAGCAATATTTCTTCAATGTACATTTGCAAGAATATAAAATAGATTCACAGAGCTATTCAATACAGAAATATTGTTAATACATAAAGCTCAGGAATAGCCCAAATGTCCATCATTTGTTTAGTTCCAACTTTGGTCTATCTACACCATGGAAAGGTAAGATTTTTGCATATGTGGGTTGTTTTCCAGGTTGTTTCATTGAGTAATAAATAAGGGGCAGACAGGATATACAGGAGCACTCCCTTTTGGGTAAGAAATAAATTTACCTAATAACTTATTATTGTTATTGACTCCTACCAGAACAAGAAACAGTAAGAATATATACTAAAAACAATTAAAACAGATGTTCATGAAGGGCAATGAGAAAAGGTTAGTGGGATGGAATAGAGTTGAGTCTTTAACATGGGTTTATATTTGAACCACATAAACAACAACCGTGTTGAAAACATAGAATTAAATCAATAACAAAAATCAAGCCCAAAAGGTAAGAGTCTGACAACCCAATCATGAACCACACTATTCGGTTACTAATATCTTTTTTGTTTTTCTTTTTTTTAAAAGAGAGAGAGAGAGAGAGAGAGAGAGAGAGAGAGAGAGAGAGAGAGAGAGAGAGAAGAGAAAGAGAGAGAGAGAACTTTGAAAAAAATATATATATATTGTTTTCAGGGGACACAACATATTTATTTTATTTTTATGTGGTTCTGTGGATAGAACCCAGTGTCCCGTGCTTCCCAGATGAGCATGATACCACTTGAGCCAATCCCCAGCCCCTAATTAGTTTCCTAAGCTTGCCTGATTTCCAGGATCTTTTTCTCCAATGTGAACAATAGTTTACCTAAATTTTTTACCACATGCTTGTTGCAATGTAATATTTACTGATTAGTAATTAGCCAAAAAGGAGCCCAGGATTCATATGCAATGTTTAGTGTCAGTGCAGCAAGGGACAACATGGGTTTTATGCTTTCTCCATTAGACTGGAGTTTACAATGGAAGGGGCCACTTCTTATCTTGAGTGAGCAGCCTGGTGAATACACAGATACGACTATTAATATGCAGTGAAGAATTCTTTGAAAGTTTATTGCCAGGAACACATAGAGGACTTGACAGTTACTTCCAGGTCCAGATTTCAGAAACTTGGCTATACACACTTGGGGCAAAATGACCAGTCCTACACCCTGTGTGAATATGTATTGTAATATTGTGGTAGTTTATCATAAGCCTAGGCAGAAAAAGGTTGGGTCTTGAAGGTTATACAGTCATGTGGGTACAGCTATGGAATGGGATTAATGTCCTTTATTTAAAGAGAGCTGCAAAGAAACTTCTCAATTTATCCTGTGAGGACACACGTGGTGCACTTCCTTACTCTCATAAAGCTGCTATAATAGTTTATGGTAGACTGGGTGGTTTATAAGCCACAGACACTCATTTTTCATCTTGTATAAGATCAAGGCACAAGGCTATTCAATGCTTGTTGAGAAAATTTATAATGGGTAGAAGCTCCTGGCTGTGTAATAATGTGGTGGAAGAAGCCAGCTAGCCTGTAGCACCTGTTCATTAGAGCATTAATTCAACTGATGAAGTCTTCAGCCTCAGAAACTCAACACCTCTCCAAAGACTCACCTTCTAATACCATCACCTTATTGGAGAGAAGTTCAACCAAGATACTCAAAGGGACACAAACCTTCATATTACAGCTTTCTATGAAAAATCAGGATCTCAATAGTCAATAAATCTGTTCCAAAGTTGATCTTAGAAATCTGAGCTTTCAGAAGTCCACAAATAAAATTTGTTTTTTGCTTGTAAAGTATGTAGTTTCTAGAACTCCCTTAGAGCAGTTCAATCCGACTAAAGTATATTTCAAATGATGATATTGTCTTTTCAATTGTTCCTCCATTATGAACAGTTCTCTGATTTTTACACAGGTTATCAACTCTCTGGGCATCTCTCTCTCTCTGTATGTGCCTATGTACGTGCACATACAACAGAAAGGAGTTTGGGACTTTCTGCCAAGCCCAATCCTCATATTCTGCATTTCTACATGTCAAATTTGAAAACCACCCGCCTGGCCCCATCCCTGCAAGGCAGGACCAGGCCTCCTGTGGTGTTATTCTCTGAGCTACCTCTTTATGGTTGGAGTGAAGCCTGCTTCTACCCTGTACTCTGGACTCTGCTCTCTCCTCCTCAGTCTTTGCCTATACCCTGGTTAGAGCCAGGCCTTCCATTGCACCCGTACCTCCTTTTACTGCTCTATAACCTGATCATTATGTGCCAATGCTTTACCATGCTCATTTGTGCATTTCTTCCCCTCTGTTCCCACAGATACAATGAAGCTGCCATTTGCTAGCTGTGTGACCTAAATCAAGTTAACTTGACACAGCTGAGCATCTTTGTCCTGCAACATGAGTGTAAACATGGCTTCTGCTCATGGAGTTCTTATTGCCAGTGAAGAGGGCAGGGATAGAAGTCTCAAAAACAATGTCCAGTACATGGTCATCAAGGGCTCCTGATGTCATTAAATGTTACCACTACTGCTGTCAATCTCATTTCACAACTTGGGAACATGAATCACTGAAAAGTAAAAAAAAAATAATAATTATACTTAACTTCACCTGGCCAGTGGGACCAGGTCTGCTCTGACTCTAGATTCTCTGTCCCAACCAGAGCTCAGGGCCAAAATGAATACAAAGGTTCCACATTAATAGAGGACTAATGTAAACCTGGTAAAAGCAGTTTCATGAATGGACAAAAGGGAAAGAATTGTGGGAAGGAACCATATCCTATATCTGACACCTGGAGAATCAGGAGATTTTTACCTTCACATTGATTACCTTCTCTTGAGAACAAAACTGTACTGAAAACAGACCCCAGAAACAGGTTAGTCATCAATGCAGACAATAAAGGACACTCTGGAAGTTACCAGGCTGTTTGGTGCATGTACAAGCAGTAAGAGCCACAGATCGGAAGACCTCAAATGGTTCACATGAGACCTCATTATTTCTGCATCTTCATTCCCTGGCTCACACAATGGCAGGCTGAGCTTGGAAACTCAAGGTTCTGTGTGCTGGCAGGTGATATACCCAAAAAATAGCATCTACACATCTTTTCACAAGTTTACTCATTCCACTCAGCCATAAACAACAGAGGAATTATATCATTTGTGGGAGATGAAGGAACCTGGAGCACATCAAATTAAATTAAATAAATCAGCTGCAGAAAGTCAATTTTCAAGTGCATTCTCTGATATGTGAAAGGTAAAAAGAAAAATGGAGTGAAAAAAGAAGTGGATCTCGAAAAAATTGGAGAGAGAATAGTTGAGTTTAGATTGATGGAAGAGAGGATAAGAGAGATGATTCAGGCACTGAGAAATGAGACTGATCAATGACGTTATGCCCATACATGTATATATTACAAATAAATATACTAATAAATTAATATAATGTCCTAATATAAATGACATTTTTGGCACCTGTGACTGAAATTCAGCATGCTTCACAATTGAGCAACATTTCTTCACCACTCCTTTTATGTATTTTTTTTTTAAATAGGTTTCTGCTAAGTTGTTCAAGGCTTTGCCAACAGACAAAAAGCTGGGTGACCACTTTTTGTCTTTGTAAAAATACAAAGGTCTGTCATCCCCCTGGCTTATGGAGCACTCACTAGGCAACAAGTGCCAACTATTTATGACTTCATTTAATTCTCATCATAGTCTTGAGAAGCAAGTGGCATCATCCCCATCTTTAACATAAATAAATAATAGTGGCGAGAAATTAAAGATCTATTCAGGCTGAGTGAGGTGGCACATGTCTGCAATACCAGCAGATTAGGAGGCTGAGGCAGAAAGATTGTGAGTTCAAAGCCAACCCCAGAAAAACTGAGGTGCTATGCAACTCAGTGAGACACTGTCTGTAAATAAAATACAAAATAGGACTGGGGATGTGACTCAGTGGTCATGAGCCCCTGAGTTCAATCCCAAGTACCAAAGGAAAAGAAATCTATTCAAGCCTTAAAAATATATAAAAGCCAGAATACAAATATACAATATGTATTCAAGACCTTGGTCCATTAACATTTATTTTATACTAATCATAACATCTAGGAACCTCCCTGAAAGCTTAATAAATCCAATGCTTGAGAGTACTCCCCAGAGATTTTTGTTTCACTGTTTGGAGCTAAAGTCCAGGTATCAGGATAATTGACTCTAATGCTCACAATTAGGAATGGAATCACTTTTCTATTAAAAATCAGGGAAGCACAGACAAAGAGATTGGATTCACCTGCTCAATATTGTGTGTCAAGTCGACAGGAAAACCAGGGTATGTGTATATACTTCTGTAGCTCTCCAAAGAGCTCTCTGTGGCTCCAAAGAAAAGAAGACTCCACAAAGCTGGAGGCGGAACACAAGCCAAACCCTCTGCCACAACTCACCCCACAATACTCCAATTCTCCTAGACAATAAGTGTGCATATAGGAGACAATTCCAGATGGTACCTTGGTGATCAATGGGCGACATGCAAAGAAATAGGGCACAACCAACTTTAGAAAAGGCAGAGGTGTGGCTGGGCCAGGGTGGGTACTAGTCTAGAGGATAAACTTTTCCAGGGCACATGAAGTCCAGGGCTTCCTCCTCCCCAAAAGAGCCTTGCCTTATCACACATATGCTTGTTCAACTATTTATGCCCTTCTCCTATTTTATATTTCTCTTGCACATGGATTTGGAGGTCTTGTGCTTTGGCATTTCTTATATTTTTTAATGCATCTTTCAAACTACCACAAAATCAACCATGAGGAATATTACCTGTACAGGTTACAGTTTTATTTTACTACCATTTAGCTCAAGTTCCCAAATCTCTCTGAAATACACATTTTTTAGTTTTTATAATTTTATTATCCCTTTACATATTGACAATGCTTGTGATAAAGCAGTATTCTCTGATTTCAACACTTGGAATATCAGTGACCTGCTTAAACTGATTGTACTTTCTTTTGATTCTCCATCATAAGCCTCCTTTTTATTTTTTTACAGTATATATAACTTTATATATAGTACAGAAAAGCCCAAGCTAATATTACATGGTTTCTCTCAGAGAAAGGGCAGGTACCTCCATTAGTGAGTATGAGGGATCATCACAGCTTCCTTAGTTTGGCCTTCCACCATGGGCTATGACTCAGCTCAATGTTCAATCTTCCTGTGATCTCCTCAGCCTGTGGCCTTCAGCTCATCTTCTTCTTTTAAAATTTTAGATTAATTTTAATATTTTACAAAGACCCTGAATGACAAAAATGCCAGTTTGAAAATGGTGGCATACATAAACAACACTACCCAGAAATCAGGTGCTTCATGTGGGAACAAGCAAGGGAAGAGGAGCCTATCACACATGATAGACAGAGGATCTACAGAGCTATAGTGGAACCATTGGAGGATACAGAAATCCCTCACCTCAAAGTTGAGGCATTGTAAGTTGTTTAATGGGTCTGAACTAATGTTATCATACAATCAGAACAATAGCAACTGTGATTGGCACATGATTCCAATTGAGATGCCTTTCCAAATATGTCCAGAAAAATGTTTGGAGACCAGCTATCCCAGGATTGGTGTTATCAACCAAAAAAGAAAGTAAAATTAAGAGACAGCTGACATGTTACACTGGGAAAGCCACAGTTCTGTGTTTTCCAGGGGGATGTTTGTCATCTTTCTATAGACATTAAAATTATAGGCCTGCAGGGAAAGAACTTAAAGATGTCTTTCCTTAAAACATGCAACTCTTGTGGCTATTACCTGCACCACATTCTTCCTGGCCTCATCCATCTGGGTAATTGCCTCTGCATTCTTAGATTCAGAAGTAGTGTGCAGTTGGGTCATGGAAAGGCTGTGGAAGAAGGGAATTTTAGCATATTGCTGAGGTTTCTTGTAGATGAAGAAGAGAGACTTCAGCTCCAACAGTTCAATGCAGCCCAGAAAACTTTGTTCTGTATGATACATTGAGGATATTTTCTTCTAACAATGTTTGCTTTATAATTCATATCCTCCTAAAATGAGTCATTTTTTAAATAGGGATTGATGATTAATTTTAGTTTCTCATTTGTTCTAAGTTTAATGAGTTCTACTGATACAACTTACATATAGAATGTCATCTAGAGATTTTAAACATTACTTATTTGTATACATATTATAAAAGAAGACATGAGTTTTAACTTGATATTTTATAAACATTTATTTTATTTACATGTGGATCTGAGGATCGAACCCAGGACCTCACACATGCTAGGCTCACACCACTGAGCCATATCATCATCTGTAATTTAGCATTTTTATTTATAAACTTGCTTCTGTAATATTAATAAATAAAATAGAACTACTATTGATGTGATTTCTATAATTTGAGTAATTATAAGTTTTTAAACTTTTAGAAGAAAATGAGATTCTATGTTCAAAACTTCATTTCATAGAGGGCAATATCACAATGCCATAAACTACATATATTTCTTATAAAGTCTTTGGATCCAATTTAACTCAAAGAATTAAAAATTTCCTGACCCTGTACTCTCTCAGTTAGGAAATGTCAAATGAGAGGATCATAATAAAAGTGTTTGGAAGCACACTGAAAATTTTTGAAAATCAAATGAACATACTAGTATTTTCCTAATTCTGGATTAATAATACACAGGAATATAATTTCCAAGTTTAGAGGAGGAATATTGGTGTTGATTAGTTCTTTATGTATTAGTTTTATGTGTATATATATGTGCCTATATACACACATATGTCTTTTCCAATTTCTATTACAATGGAACTGTCTGACTCTAACTTTTCTTAAAGGAACATTTAGGTCAGTGGAATCTCATCCTACCCTGTCACTGTATTTCAATTTCTGATATTTTCACAAACTCAGGTTATTTTTTAGTTGTTTTTTTTTACTTGTTTGCTTGATTTTTTACATGAACAAGTAATTGTGAACCTGTCTCCTTCTCTGGTCACTGAAACACAAAGAACAAGATGACACAGAAAAGCCAAAGTTGTGGGGAAGAAAAGCAGGACTTGAATTTTACATAACAACATCAATCAGAGAGACAGACTGCCCTTTAGGAATCCATGGGTTTCCCAGTAATGAAAGCTTGGCATCTGTGAAAAAGCACTCTCTGGCTTTTTATTTCTTTACTTTAAGATTAAACAGATGTTAACTTTATGAACCAGATAAATTTATTGACCATCAACTATGTGAAAAATTTAAGGCTTAACTCTTGGATGAAGAGTTCTTTAAGCCACTGTGCATTTTCTAGCTTTCATGGTAATTGCTCTCTAATTTAGAAACTGTGAAGAACAAGAATTTCTAGACAATTCTATAATTAGAAAGAGGCATATAATTTCAAACTACTCAAATAAGCATATATTACATTAATACATCTGAATAAATGAAGCATGTGAGATCACAAAACAAAAACATGGTCCTAAAACTCCACACACAGTTATGAAAAGTGCTGTAATGACAAAGCAAAATAATTGTCTTTTGGGTCCAAAGCATGAGGTTTCAAAGTCCTGTAGCTAATAAATATCTATACCCTCTTTATTTCAAATTTATTGCTGTGCATGCATTATCATAATTTGTTTGAAGGATCATGTGTTGATCTAGTGTTTCATTTCAAACAACTCTCTTAAAAGTACTAAGAATTTTTTTCTAATATCCATCACTAATAGTATTAGTACCATAGTTATATCGTGTTTTTGAGCCTAAAGGAGAAGTTTACTTAAAATTTAAAAATTATGTGTCACTGAAAAGGTAGAAGATATACTATATTAAAGCTGGCTTTATTGTCTAGGAAATAGAAATATCAAAGGAATTATTTCCAGGTATTTGGTCATTTTTGATGTACTGATCTGTGTATAATAAATAAAATTTAATTATATTTGCAGATTTATGGAACTATGCTTCAAATTAAATGTTCCTTGAGAAAGAATATTAGTGTTTTTAGCTTCTACATCTATGTCTAGAAAATTTACACAATATCATTAAAATTAAATGTTTCCTGTAGAAATGCTATTCACTGTATTGTATTTGGAGGAGATTAATGGATTTGGTATTTTTGCTTCAAATATGTTTTGTCAAAAAAAAAAAAACAGAACATGGTTATAAAGCTTTTTTTATATTATATTATCAATTTATGGTGACGTTTTTATTCTCTTTCAGCACAACTATATATAAAAAATAGTGATTCTTTTTTTGGTGTCATGTTATGTTCCAAAATTCTTATCTTTTGTGAAACAAAATGATAATTTTGTAGTGCAGAATTACATCCTTATAAAGCCTATCTTATTTCCTCCAATTTTAATCATGGATCTAAATTCATATTAAAATGTATTGAACATTTTTGACTGTGTATTATAAACCCATAAACTAAGCTAACTATTTTACTTAGAGACCTGGATCTTCAAATATACAATTCTATTTTACCCACAATGAATTAAAGTAACAGTAAAATAGAAGCATAAAATGAGATAAACATTCACAATGAAAAGAGGAGGTGATCTTCAGTGACAAAAGACTTCAAAGAACTTCTGGAAACCAGAAAGTATGGAATCAGATGAAGGATGCATTTGAGTTCTAATTAGGGCTCCCAAGGAGGGAGATTAAGACCATGACTAGGCATTTTGGAAGTCTCTAAGATAGGGTGCTTCAGATCAGCACAATGGAAATAAATGGAAGGGAGCTTGCTTGGGTGCACAGAATCTGGGTTTGTAGTCTTATCTCAAAGGAGGATTTTGCTTACTCCAAATGAAATTTTGGAGTTCTCTTGCACTCTAATATTGGGTCCTAATTGAGACATAGAGTGTGATTTACATGAGTCTCAAACAGTCTTGAGTGTTGGAAGCCTTGAATGGTCATAGCCAGAAAAACTCTCTTCTACTGATGAAAATATTTTGAAAAGACCACTTTCAGCAATTGTCTGGGAAATGAATTCTTCTGTCCTTATGGTGCCATAAAGCACAGGTCCCTATAGTGACACCACAAAAATTCGCTTTTCAGTCAAAGTTCTGTACTTAGTTTATGGTACTGGTGACAGTCTGTTCCTGAAAGAAAAAAAAAACTTATAAAAAGGAAAACAGGGCAATTAATTACAGTTTTGACAGCTGTGTAGACTGAATGTCAAATTAATGTCATCTTGTGTTTTTTCTGCTCTTCTTTTTAGATCCCCTAAATGGACTTTTTTTGGTCTCTACAACTTAGCTGATTGAGTGAAACTCATACATATGTCCAAATCAATTGAGCCTCCTCACCATGATTTTCTCAAGACACAACTACTTCACTGGTCTTTTTACAATTCCTGTATGGAAAGTGAGTACTAAAAAGAAGAGAATTGGATCATCTGTTTTCAAATTGAATCATCTGAGTTTTTATCTCCATTGCAACATGGAATCAATGTCCTTCTGATAAAGAGAGTGAATTGACCTAGCTAGGAATGTACTTTCTCCTCTTGCTTTCTGTTTTTTTTTTTAGTACATGGAATTTTGATTCCTCAGGTACAGTTTAAATTTTAGTTCGAATCTTGTTAGACATCCTGGTGGAATAGTGTCCTCTTAAATAATTAGGATTTCTAAAACTAGAGGATGCGGAAGCATGGTGTAAGATAATGTAATTCCCAAGTGGGTTAATGGGAGTGATAGAGAATGAAGAATCTTCAACTGTGACAGTCTAGCTCCTGGATCTATGTAGTCTATCTCTTGGTAACACAAACTGATATAATGTTATGTAATTTAAGAAGTATAAGCAACATCATCACCTGTTCCAGAATTCTACCAGGCCAGTACCTTTTTATTTATTTCTTTTTTGTAGGTGAAAATACAGTGAATAACATGGTCATAGACCCATATAATATCTTTGTTTTTGTTAACTGTGGCCTCATTCACTTTTATGCATGATCCCTTGGCACTTTATTAATGGTGCGTGCTTATGATTTATTGTCCCTAAAAGCAAAATGTAAAAAAAAAAAAAAAAAAAAAAAAAAAAAAAAAAAAAAGTTTGGGTTTTTCTGGTTAAAATTATTTCTTCATTAAAAGAGGTCCACTTGTTGATTTATGATGAGAGAATGATGAAAAGAATGATGCTGTCACAAGTACATAGAAATAGACCTCTCTTCCTAACTGGCTGGATATTTGTAAGAAGTATTTGATAGATAAAATGCAGTGACTGGAAACCACTATGGTACTCAGTCCTCATTCATCCTGTGCATCATCAGAGGCTGGATAAATAAAACTAGCGAAGTCAAGTTGTCAAGTTGGTTGTCTTGTACAATGTCCATGATATATTTGCTTTGGTATTTGATAGCATGAAATCTCATGATATTTACACTGCATTATCTCTTTCAGAGATCCATCCTGATTACTGTACCCCCCAAATTTTATAGTCTTCAAAAGTTCCTTCTAGACTCTTGAAAAGTCTTAATTTCTTCCTATAAGTTTATGTACCTTCTTAGCTGAGGTAACATTTTTTACAGTGTAATTAAGGGTGAAGTGTGCTGCCAAGTATTCTTCTCTTTAGAAAGAGCTTTTTCCACTTTTCATTTTTCAAGGCAAACCCTGAAAGATACTGTATAATGATGCTATTTTATTTCCATTTACCTCTAAATGAAGCTAACTCATATTTATTTCTAGTAACATTTTGTTAAAACTTGGCCAATTTCTTCTTCTATATGATTTATAAAGGGACCTTGTCCCAAAGAAGGGAATGAATAGGTGTTGTAGCAATTCTTTGCTCTGAAATTTATTGGGGTTTTCTGAGAAAAGTGTAACTTCGTGATTATCTTCTTGATTAGTTATTTGCCTAGTTATGGTCACACTTGTAGAGTGTGAAATGCAAAGGATGATAAAGAGTAAAATAAGTAGAAGCTATACATTTATTATGCTTTTGTAACTGAAGAAAAGTTTGTGAAGTACTTTATGACTTGCATAACTCTCTACCTTCCATTTAAAGTCATAAGATAAAATTCATCTTTTTTTTGTGTTTCACAAATAAACTTCTAAAAATAAAATTTACACATATTTTTCCTAAACCTGTTCATGATTTTTCCATTTTCTTGATTATATGAAATTTTCATAACTCATACTAACTTGATAATCTGTGTCATTTCCTGGCTTACAAACAATTATTGATTTTTGTCTCTTTTTATTTATATTTGGCCTCCAGTGACTAATAGGAAGACTCCTTCCTGTCTGCTCCTCCCAGGCCTGCTCCAGCCTCTCAGCTTCCCAGACCCTCATGCAATTGGTTGTAAATTCTTCCAGAAGCTTTTTTACTTTCTAATTTTCAGAACTAAAAATAAAAAATAAAATAAAAACTTAAAAAAAACGTTAAAATGCAAAATGTGGAGGGAGAAAGCAGTATATATATATATATATATATATATATATATATATATATATATATATATATTGCAATTAGGCTTTTTAAAAATTTTGAAAATATTTTTCTTTTTTTAATGTGGGTCAGCCACTGATATTTCATCAAAATATAACAGTTTCTTTGTTGAGTTCAGGTAACCAAGGGATAGCCACACCCTCAGAACAAAATAAAACACACACATACAAAAAAAAAGAAAAAAAAAACGAGAATCATCTTTAACCTAACGTTTTATAAAATGTCTCAGATCCTCGTAACTTGCACACAAGCTTCTGTGTTCAGTTGAATTGTAACTGCTTTTTGTATTTGGAGAGAGTGTGACCACTGAACTTGAAACCTTTTATTTTGAGGGTCTTGGTGGTTTTTGGTGAGATTAAGTAGGTGACAGGGTGAAGAGAAAGTGGGGAGCTCTTCGTTTTTATAACATGAATTTTTCTCCACAGTCTACTCTCAGCTGCCAGACCTCAAGTTTTTCTTACACTGGTATACTTTAACTATTCTTATTTCCCCTTTACCAATAATTTTTAACAGCAGTTTATCAAACTACACTTATTAAGAACAATTTTAAAAGTAAAGTTATAGTTCACCTCACCAGTATACACTTATTGCTTATGGTTTCACTCACCTGCTATGCCTGTTTTTAGTGTCTGAAAAACATAGATATTATTTTCCATATTTTATCCAGTTTCTTACATGTATATACTGGAAAGAAAATCTGGTCTGGAAATATTCCATTTTGATTGAATGCTATATTCAAGAAAATAATATTTAAACATGCTAAACATATCTACAGAATTTCTCAAGAAGCTATGCTTTAACCAAATAGAATATCCTTAAAAAAAAAAAAACTATGGTCAGCTTCAATAAAGCAAGAATAGAACCCAAGTATTTATCATTAATGATAGATTATAGATGATACATACAGAATAACCACAAGATTTAAAGAAAAAATCATATTCAACCTGGAATTCTAAACTGAAGCAGACAGTCAATTAATGAAAAATAATAATAGATTTTCATTAATGATAAAATTCTAAAAAAGCAATTTTCTGTGCCTCATTTCAAAGAGAGTTACTCAATATAGAAAAAAAATAAAACAAAAAGAGCACAGTTTGTGGACAGAAATAGTGGTTCTAATTACAGAGCTCAAGAAAGTTATGCTGATTCTGCAGTAGACCTTGAAAATAGTTTTATTAGCTTACCTCAGTCATACCTTTAAAATGATGCTTTAATAGAAATATTAGCTAGTAAGTAATCAAATGATTGAATACAGCAAAAGTTAGAAAATTCTAGTGATCTATTTTTCATACCTCACACACAAAAAAAATAAGTATTGGAAAATACAGGAAAAACAAAGTGATAAAAAAGAAAGCAAAAACCCACTAAACAAATAATGGAAAGTCAAGTTCTGCATATGAAACACAGTAAAATGTGCACTCTTTGTAACATTTGATGAGATAGAAGAAAGTAGTACTGATTGTTCTTGATGGTAAGAACATCCCTCCATGAGCAGCATTCATGTCCTGATATTGGATGTTAGAAAGGCTAATAAATTAGAGAAAGAAAGCATTCTTACTTCTTGTGTGTGTTTTGTGATGAAATCTATTTTAAAGTCAAATTTGTGGAAATGCTTACTGGTTTTTAACCTTCATAAATTTTCTGTAAACAAAGAATGCAACACATAATTATTTTTAAAAGGGAATAACTAACTGACGAAGCATGAACACAGGTACTTGTAACTATTGAAAAATATAGTGGGGTGTGGTGGTGTGTACAGATGCTGATACTCAGAAATAATAAAGTTTCCAATGTAGATTAAGCAAGAAATCACAGAATGCATATCATTCTGATTTCATAAATGATAATCAATTAAACACTAAAGCCTTTTAATATTTGATTCATTAGTCCTGAAAAGAAAGAAGTGGCCCCATAAGCTAAATTCGTTTTCTTCGCTCTCTAATTGCCATTGGAAAAAATAATGGGAACACCTAATACATTGTGAAGGGTCTTCTATGTATATATTTCAAGATTATGGTCAATATCAGACAACTAGTAGTATGTATGGGTACATTTATTGCGTTTTAGAACTTTACATAGTTGCAGATAGAGTGGAGGATGCTGATTTGGGTCTAAATTTTAGAAACTACTGTTTTATATGGTACTGGGGATTGAAACCAGGGGTGTTTTATCATTCATATATATTCACAATTCTTCAATATTTTATTTTGAGAACTGGTCTCTTTTAGTAACCAAGGGTGGTCTTGAAGTTGCGATCCTTCAAGGCCTCAGCCTCTATGATTTTTCAGATTACAGGTATGTACCACCACATCAGCCCAGGACACTACCTATTAATTTTTACATGCATCTAATAATCAAAACTATTTAAAATATTCCTGCCTTTTCTTTTATTTAAAATATTCAATACTAACTTTCTGACATTGTTGGAGAGCATCTTCTCCTTCCCTCCTCCCACTCTGCCTGGGGCACTCACAGAAAGAAACCAGAAAAACTGGTCTGAAAATATACTAAAATTCACTCTACAGTCATTCATTTCTAAACAGAACAAAAAACAAACAAACAATTATACTGAAGCCAGAGACAGTGGAACAGGCCTGTCATCACCAACAACTTTGGAGGCTGAGGCAGGAGGACTGCAAATTGGAGGCCAGCCTCAGAATCTCAGTGAGAGTCTGTCTCTAAATAAAATATAAAAAAGGCTGGGGATGGGGCTCAAGAGTTCAATGTCCCTGGGTTCCATTCCTGGTACCAAAAAAATAAAAAAAAATGCAGACTTCTTGTGCTCATGCTGGACATACCTGGAAATGGATGATTACAGCAAAGACAAAGATGGAGGCAATGAGATTCCTGAGATAGAGGAGATTCTGGTGCGAGAAAACCTCTCTAAGGGCTTGGACTTTGTCTGTGTTCATGGCCCAGAGATGGAACACTACAAGATGGCAACCTCCAATTCCATGTCTGTTGGCAGAGGAGGACACAAACGTGAAGGGAAGAACAAAGGGCTGGACTCCGCTGGGTCTTGGGCCTCCTCCTGGCCAAAGCAGAGGCAGGAGAACAGAATCAGCCAGGAGACTCAGCCAAGAGACTCACGGCACCAACAGTCACAGGGTCACAATCTGGAATTTTTTGGCACCAAGAATGGAACCCAGCGGCCCTCAGTCACTGAGCCCCACTCCCAGGCTATTTGTATTTCATTCACTGACAGCATCTCACTGAGTTGCTGAGGCCTTGCTGTTGCTGAGGCTGGCCTCCAAGTTGATATCCTCCTACCTCAGCCTCAGCAACAGGCAGAAAGGGGCCTGGCCTGAGGAAAAGGCAACAGACCAGCCAGGGACACTGCAGCACAGGGCACCAAGGTCTGAGCACTTCAGAAATGGCATGAGACTGACTTTAGAACAAGAACACAGTGGGAAACACTGTCACCATGGCCCCTGTGGCCCAGATCGGTGCTTCACTAAACGTGGCATCTGTGGGCAGAGTGGCTAACAGCTGGGGACTCAGATGTCCCAGTCTCTCCCTGGGACTGCATTTTCCTGTCACCCCAGAGTTGGCACAGCAGGACTCATGTCACCTTCTGGATGGCCACTCAGATGGGCCATTTGTCCTGTAGACCACATGGACAGGATATCTGTGACAGAAACGCTGTCCTAGCTTTCCCTGGCCCCCTGGCATACCCGTGGTGGTCTTCTTACAGCCCCTCTCCCTGCCACCTGTGCCTGTGTAGGACAACCGCTGATGTTTCTATGGTAAAGAATCTGGAGACATGAAACCTTGAGCATTTTGTAAAGGAGGAAGTTCAGCAATCTCAGTAGGAGAGAGTAGGGACTTGTCCTGGCTCCTCTTGCCACCAATGACCTCTCTGAATCCCTGCACTTGCTCCGCTGAGCCATAAGTGGACCCTCAAACAGACCAACTCATCTCTGCCCCAGGGCCTTTGCACCCGCCAGGTTCTCTAGATGGACCTGTATCACTCTTCCCCAGTCACCCCATCTTCCATCTCTGCTCTATTCTGACCCCGGGGCCCTGGGATGACACTGACGCTCACATACCTTAAGTTCTATCCCTTTGTATTATTAGCACCCACAGAAGCACCTAGTGCTTAACAGCACCTTACTGACAAATGTCTGGAAAGAAAGGTGGGTGACATCAATGGCAGGGTGTGGGCCTTAGAAGCTTTCTGAATGTTTAACATTGTCACTTCTTGCAAATCACTACCCTCTGATCTCTAGGAAATGGGTTGTTTCATGCACTAGTGTTATGGGGGCAAGAGCCATGTGACATCTGTACTGTCCACCTCCCTCCCAGCCTGGACTGTCCCAAACCTCAGGAAAGAAGGACCAACTGCACTCTCCACTCTAGGGGCTCTTCCACACCCCACTTTACGGGTCACAAGCTGAGCCGTGGTGGCACTCCTGCTAACAGAAAAGCCTTTCAGCTGAAAGCTACCTGAGCCTGCTCCACCATCCTCTTGCCCGTCCTGGGGCTGTCCCCGTGGCTCCACCATTTTGGCTCCTTACAGCACCACTCAAAGCCCCCCAGGTAAGATCTCTGCCCCAACGAGGTACCAGAGGTGGCCAAGTCAGCCACCTCCATGTCTCAGTTGTCTGTGGCCTTCATCTCTCCCTAAGTCCTAAGGCCCTCACTCTGATGTCACACTGGCTGACTCAGGCTGAATGGCTGTGCCACCTTGCCAGACATTTTCTCAGCCTGTCTCCAAGGGACAGCAAATCATTCCTTCAAAACTGTCCCCTCACTCACCATCCTGCTCCAGAGCAAAGTGGTCCTCTGGCTGGCTGCCACGGCCCAAGCCTTCGCTGACTGGTCCCCTATGGTCACCACTGCTCCCACTCTTTTTGAAGGCAGCCCGCCGCCAAAGCCAGGAGATCTTGGCAGACTCCTTAACTCCTACCCAGTTTCATCGCCACATCCACAGCTGGGGCCCAGCTGCTTTGCCCCCAGATCCTCAATTCAACTTAGATTTTCTGAAATTCTAGGAAGAGTCTCGTGTCACCTTTGCCTACTCTTCTGTAAGTGTCGCCGACACTCCTACCTGGGGTCCAGTCTTTCCCATGGGATCTCTCAGGCACCCTGCAGGGACTCATCTGCAGTTTCCTCAATTTGATGTCATGGCACTGAAAGCCAAGAACCAGCTCCACAGTCAATTCCAAAAAAAAACACAAAAAATGCACACAAATATTTTCCATGAGAGACTTCCCAGCAAAAATCAGATTCAGGGATCAGAGGCCAAAAAAAAAGAAAAGAAAAAAAAGTCAATTTCCCTCTTCTAAGAAGTCTCACATGTTTTTCAATTTTTATTTTATTAATATTTGTAAGCCAGGTGTCGTGGTGCATGCCTGCAATCCCAGTGGCTCTGGAGGCTAAGGCAGGAGGATTGCAAATTGGAGGCTAACGTCAACCAAATTGGGGCTCTAAGCAACTCAGCGAGACCCTGTCTCTGAATAAAATACAAAAGAGGGTTGGGGACGGGGCTCAGGGGTTAACTGTCCATGAGTTCAATCCCCAGTGCCTTCCTCCCCAAAATGGCAATACTGTGGGTTGAACCCAGGAACAGTCATTCTACCCATGACTGTTTTGAGACAGGGTCTCACTTATTTGCTAAGGCTGTCCTTGAACTTGTAATCATCAAACTAACTGCTCCTTCCCTGAAAAAGTGGTTTGGTGTAGAAATTTCATTTTTAGAATCTTATTCGCTAAGAACAACTGCTAAAATATGTGCAGATGATTGCCCAAGGATATTCACTTCGATGCTAACTGTGACTGAGAAAGAACTGAAATGTCCACCAGAAGACAATAGACTAAAATCAACACTTCTTTATCTTTTCAGTGCAGGTTCCTGCTAAGAAATTTGAGGCAGGATTACTCTGTGGCATGCTAGCTGTCCTTGAAATATTCTTATAAGACATGAAAGTTTAGATATCATTTTGATTGTAAGTGTTGTTGTTGTTATTGTTATAATAATTATAATATTATTATTATTATTATTATTTGTTACTAGGGATTTAACCCAGGACCACTTAACCCCTGAGCCCTGTCCCCAGCTCCTATTGTATTTTATTTAGAGACAGGGCCTCACTAAGTTGCTGAGGCTGGCCTCCAGCTTGTGATCCTCCTGCCTCGGCCTCCTGAGCTGCTGGGATGACAGGCTTGAGCTTCTGCACTCAGCTATAATTTTAAACATTTGCGCACTGAAAATTCAGAAGAAATGATTCTGAAACAGTTATTTTCCCCCAGAGGAATACTCTGCATACATGAAAACTTCCTGCAGATGTGCCCAACGGGAGACAGGGCCCTTACCTTGGTCGGTGTTGATGGTGGTGGGTTTGAAGGCCTTCCCCAGGATGGTTTCACAAATGTTGCTTGAGATGGAGAGGGAAAAGCCAGAGCCCAGGCCGTTCCCTTTGTAATGAAACTCATCCAAAAGGAGGACGATCAAGCCTGCCACAAAGAACTGCAGAATTAAAATAAATTAATTAATAAAAGTGATCTCTGTGTTACTGGCCCCAGTGCCCTGGTTCCTTCCATCTTCAATGACAGGGCTCTCTGCTATGAGGGCCAAATTAGAGACCCTTCTCAATCTGCCTCATGGGAATTCAGAAGCCAAAGCCAGGGTCTTTCAATTCTCCATTATTTTTTTTTAAATCTATTTTTTAGTTGGAGGTGGACACAACATCTTTTTTTTATTTTTATGGGGTGCTGAGGATCGAGCCCAAGGCCTTGTACATGCCAGGTGAACCTCTGCCACTGAGCCCCAGCCCCAATATTTTTTTTTGTTTCTTAATTGTTTTTGGGTTTGCAGGTGGACAGCAGGCCTTTATTGATTTCAATATTTCTCGTTGTAGATGGGCACAGTGTCTTTATTTGAATGATTTCTTTTTGGGCGGTGACCAGCCTCCAACCTGGGGCCTTACCCTGCTCAGGCCAGTGTTTAGCCTTGAGCCTAGCCCTGAGCCTGGCATGGCCCCAGGTCTGGCTGAGTACTGCTGAGGAGGAAGAGGGACAACAGGGTCACTCAGAAAGCGCGGTGAGAGTGGGGGTTCACCTGAGTGGTGATCAGAAGGCAGATCCCAGAACCCATCTTTGAGGGGGGTCCCTGTCCATGCCTGTCATCACATCCATAATGGACTGGCCGATGGTGACAATCATGCCAAACACTAGGGTCCAAATAAAATCTTGAGCAGAGTGTGGCAGGAATATAGATGATAAATACTGACACTGCCCATAGGCAAGTGCTTTACTAAACTTCAGACCAGTCATCCTAAATTCTTTTTTTAAAAAATGATCTTGAATTCTTAATATGGAAAAACATATTTAAAAAATTGTCAACGGTAAGGAGAAAACTTCTGAGGCTGTAGCTCAGTGGTAGAGGCACTGAGTTCCATTTTCAGGTTTGCAAAAAAAAATATTAAAAACAAAGAGAGAAAGAGAAAAAAACACCCAATTTGGGCTTTAGAAAAATAATGCAAATTTTTTGTTTGTTTGTTTTGATTTTGGTACTAGGGATTGTACTCAGGGTCACTCAACCACAGAACCTCATCCCCAGCCCTATTTTGGTTTTATTTAGAGACAGCGTCTCACTGAGCTGCTTAGGGCCTCGCCGTTGCTGAGGTTGGCTTTGACTCACAATCCTCCAGGATCAACCTTCCGAACTGCTGGAATTAGAGGTGCGCACCACTGCACTAAGCCAAGTATATTATAAAATGTCAAAAATAAAAATTAAAAAACAAAACCACTTATTAGTGCTTTAGAAGGATAATGCATTAATTTAAGGCATTGAATAATAAATGCATTACTTAATATTTAATAATGCATTACTTAATTCATTAATGATTAATGCATTAATACATAAATATATTCTACAATCTTGATTTGTGTCTGAAACTCACAATTTAAGTTAGATGGATTTCTCACTGAATTATTTAACCTACTAACTTAAGATCTCAAAGACATGCTGTATGGAAGATGGCAGAGTAGAAAATTGTAAATATTGTTTTCTAAATAGCACATTCCAGTTAACAGAGGCTAGGCTTGGCTGACTCTGAGGCTGGACCCCATTATTGGGGCTGCCTATCATTTGATACAGCCAATACTCTTAACCTAGTTTAACAGCATGTAGAAACTGAGACTCCAGAACTATTATCTAAATTTCTTCCACATCAAAAAATCTAATCAACAGCAGAGCTGGACTGAGAGGATCACCTTTTTGCTCATTAAATCCTTTTAAATACAGAAGGAAAAATAGCACTTGCTAAATAACTACCATGTGTTAGGCACTGTGAGAGTGATTATTTAATTTAATCCTCTTTTTTTTTATACTGAGGACTGAGCAGACGTGCTTCACCTCTGAGTCTCATCCCCAGCCATTTTTTATTTTATTTAGAAACAGGGTCTCACTGAGGTGCTTAGGGCCTCACTAAGTTGCTGAGGTTGACCTCCAAATAGTGATCCTTCTGCCTCAGCCTCCAAAGCTGCTGTAATTAGAGGCATACTCCACAGCATCTGGCTTTGATTGAATACTTATGACAGCTCTGAAGTAGATGTCACCTCCTTCGTGAGGTATGAAAATCATGGCTGGTGAAGGGGTGACCTCCATTCACTGATCCTTCAAGTCCATGCTCTGGGGCATTCCTGCCCTCCCCTGCCCTGCCTGGCCTTCCCCCATTCCCAGCACCTCCCAGAAGTGCTCTCTCACTAACAGGCCATGGAGCACCTACAGGGTCGGCAGGCAAAGCACACAGGCCAAACTGGGCTGTTTTAATGCCCCCAATTTTAGAGCCAATTCAAATTCTCAACTAGACACCAGAAATTTACCCATGATCTTTCTTGAAGTTCTGGGCTCACGTTGAAGAGGGCTTGGTCTTTTGGGGTGTCACCCACTTCAATCATCTTGGTGCAAGCCAAGAGCTGTATGATGAGGCCCAAGGTGACCATTGCAGAGATACTGAGCTCCATGAGTGTGCCTAAGGAAACGGGCAGCCACAAAGCCCCTGTGAGCTCAAGAAAGCAATTTATTATTTAATAAAATGAACCTACAGAATTGAATGTGACCCCTTTTCCACATTGGATGGGCTTCAGGTTGCTGGCAGCAATTATAGCATAACACCCCAAAACCAAAGATAAGAACACAACTGAGTCCCTCTGTCGAGCCCACCAGACACCATGTCATTCTGTTTGGAAACTCACGTACCCCTCAAGAGCCTGCTGCATTCCCATCCCCATGGACAGATCCATTCTTGATGGACAGAGGACAGAGAGGCCCGTCCTTCATCAGTTCATAAAACTGGAGAACATTCCAATCATTTCCTGACTCTGCAAATGGGGCTGGCACATTTGGATCTAGTTGGGAATCAACCTTCCCTTTCCATCATGTTCAGATGAGCTCTGATTCTGAGTGACTGGAACCTTTTTGGAACCCCATTTTTAAACCGTGTCCATCAAATGCACCATCAACATACACAAGAAAATCATTTCTAGACACACAGGTGACTGGTTAGATTTGACCCTCCACTGTCACTCGTGGTTTTGATCCATATATTTCACCTGTAGATATGAAAAAGATGCAGCTGAGAAACCACTAGAGAGTTCTAGAGAGTGTTCTATGTCTACTCACCATCTCATTTCAGGGATTTCAAACACTGTAGTTTTTTTAAGTTTTCAGAAATTCTCAAGCAGAGACTTATCTTGCTCTTCCAGGTTTTGTATTGCATTCAAACCCAACTCTAAAGAAGATGGTGTTTCCCAGGCTGAATGCACCGTTGATCAGGCTATTTGACATGGCACATGCAGACTTTCCAGGTCACAGAGCTGCCCATTCTCTTAGCTCCACAGAAAGGCTGTAGTTCAACTAAATGGTGCTGGTCCAGCAGAAAAGAGGCACATTGAGTCTGAGCCTCCCTCTGTTGGAGGCCAGAATCCCTCACATCAAGTAGAAAGGGTCCACAGAATCTGAGGCCATAATACCAAACAAAAAATCTGGAAACAAGTAGAAACCAAAGGAGTGGCACATGGTTCTCCCCTCTCCCCCTTTCCCCAACAACAGCACAGGAGACCGGATTGACCTGACAGCAGACTAAGAAGATGAAAAGGGGGATGGCTCGCCACAGCACCTTTGCCTTCAACTGGATCTGCAGAAGAGGTAGAATCAGAGGACATGAAGTTTCCCAGTAAGTCATTAAAAATAGAGTCCAACAGACACTTTCTCTGATCACCAAGAAAGGCCAAGGTGGGCTGGGGGCACAGCTCCATGGGGAAGCATTTGCCGAGAATACATGATGTTCTGGGTTTAGTCTCCAACAGAAAACCTCCACCAAAAAAGCGAAGAAGCCAAACCATGCACCAAGCAGAGTCCTGAAAGGTGAGTCTCATGCTTTCTGTGAATAAAGCCAATGTGAAGATGTCCGTAGGTGTCACGTCTGGGAATGCTCATATTATACAGCATCATGATCTTCCCACTGCTTAAGTGAGTTCAATGGCAAAGCTGTACTCTTAACCATTGACATGAACAGTTTAGATCCTCAAGGAGGGGCAAGAGGAAGGCAAGTTCAAAGACAGCCTCAGCAAAAGTAAGGCAGTGAGCCACTCTATGGGACCCTGTCTCTCAATAAAAAAACAAACTAGGTGTGGAGACATCTCTCAGTGAGTGGTTGCTTCTGAGTTCAATCCTAGGCATAAGTAAGTAAGTAAGTAAGTAAGTAAGTAAGTAAGTAAGTAAATTCTTTCTGTTGTTGATATTTTTAAAATAATATTTAATCTTTATTTTATTTACCTCTTCTCTAATGTTTAGTATTTTTTCTTCTACTAGCTTTGGGTCAGGCATGTTCTTGATTTTCTACCTGCTTGAGGAGGAAGTCTTGGTTGTTTTCTTTTTTGATATAGGTATGTACTGCTCTAATCTTAAAATTGCCTCTGCTCTATGATATAGGGTTTTTTATTTTGTGTTTCTATCATTTTTCTCAAGAATCTTTAAAAATTTCCATTCTGTTTGTCATTGACTCTGCTATTTGAGAGCTTTTTGTTATAATCGCAGACATGCAGGATGTTTCTGAAGTTCCGCCTGTTCTAGGTTTCCAGTTTTATTACATTGGGTTCATAAAAAAAGTTATTTCAAATGATTTTTAGCTTTTAAAATTGTTAAGGGTTTTTTATGACTTAATCTGTTGTCTATTCTGGAGAATGTTGTTGGTACTGTTGTGAAGAATTTGTCGTCTTTTGGTTTTTGTTGGAAAGTTCAGTTAAGCCTATCTGCTCTGCAGTGTACTTTAAATTCTGTGTAAAGCAAGAAGAGACAGAAGCAAGGTGTTGTGTATGTTGTATTTCTGATGAGAGGCTCAAGTCTGTGAGATTTTCCAGAGTACTTATGGTTTTGTTTTTGTGACTTCTGGTAACAAATAGGGTTTATTGTGTGTGTGTGTGTGTGTGTGTGTGTGTGTGTGTGTGTGTTGTGTGTGTGTGTGTGTAGGGGTGTTGTATGTTGTATTTCTGTGTGCATGCATACTCAGTGTTTGGTTATATCATGTGCATGCCTTCAGGAAGTGTAGAGTATATAGGAATGTATAAGCCTGCATTTGGAAAGTATACATTATCATTGCATGTCCGTCAGTACCTGGGTGATAACACGCAGGTGTATTTGTGGGTATGTATATATTTTTTTAGAAAGGAAGTGGTGGTGTGTGTATTTGGGGAAAGCAGGGATAAAGGTGATTTATGCATCTGTGTTTTTGTTGGAATGGCAGTGAGTTGTGGGTCATGTACCTGTTTCTAAATGTGAGGTGTTTTAATGATATCTGTGGTGAAAGGGGTTTTAATGAGTGTGCATCTTAACATGTATGTGCCTCAGCAAGAGGTGTTCACAGGTCTCTGTGGCTGGGTGGCATGTGTGCATAAAAATCTCTTTGAACTTCCCTAAGATTAAGTGGAACCAGAAATACCCTGATTACAAAAATGTAACATTAATAACCCTAAATGACACAGGTACAACCACCCACATACACACATAAACATGAGTCCATATTCCCAGAATCACTTGATACGCAAACACCAACTCCAAAAAACACATAAAGTTTCTCAACCCTCTCCAAATGTACACAACAATGATGTCACCTACAATCTACTCATTGTCATTTCCCAAATACATACATAACACTTGTATTGCCTTAATACACATATTTTACCCTGCACTCTAATGTCACACCCTTCCCTAAACAAAAAAATGAAATTAAATTAAAAAATCAATATTTTGTGAATATCGAAAAGTATTCACCAAAATACTAAATTCAAACACTCTTCTTAATAATTATTCACAAGTCCCACCATGTCATAATAACCCATATACACTGTCAGTACCTAATCCTCTTAACTTGTATTCCCATATAAATATAACTTCTATATTATCTCAGTGGAAACACACACTACCCATCTACTATTTGAGAATGAATACTCAGCCATCACACTTCCTAAATACTTTCACAGTCCTAGATTATACAAGTCTGGGAACACACATGTCCATCTGAATCTACAAACCCACAGTACTCCCACAGACCTAAAGTACATGCAGCCACTCTCTCACTATTAAAGGGCACAGAACTCATTATTAATGTACAAAACTGCTCATTCTTTCTGATATACTCAGTTAACAGCACACAACACTGTGGAGCTCTAAAATCCTCAATAGCATAAACTTCCTATCTTCCAGATGCCTGACTCTAAACCCAGAGTTCCTCATGCCCAAATTAATACAAATATACAGCAAAATCCAAACAATTCCAATCAATAACCTTCCTTACAAAGTCTCACACATATTCCAGTCGCCTCCATGAAACACTTAAAATATATATGAAGTAGGACTGAAGAGGCTGGATACCACAGGAATTTTCAGAAAGCAGGTTTATTGGATGTTGCCAATCAGTCCAGAGTGTGGCTCATGCCTGAAATATTCTAGGGACAGATAATTTCAAAATATTTTGACTTTTTTGTCCCATGGGGGAAAAGGGCTTGAAGATTCACTTGACAAGTGTTTTTCATTCCATTCTCTATGCCAGACAGAGGTTTCACACGTATTTACCAAAAAAAAAAAAAAAAAAAATCTGGCATTTACAAGAAAGAGGAAGCTCCCAACAACAGTAACCTTTGCATTCTTGCTGCTGATCTGACAAGAGAAGAAGCTTAATTATGGCAAGGGTCTTTTGGTTGAGAGTATCTGGTGTGCTTCAGATACACTCATCTTCAGACCACACATCAATCAGTATCACCCATAAAGCAATCACACAAACACTCCCTCAGTAACTGAATGGAGCAAACAAATTACTTATTAACATGACAACAATTTGTATTCTCAAATGAAAACATTTACAATCACCTCTATTTTGCAAACATGCACATACACAGAATGCCTCGAATATGAAGTTCAACAACAAATCTCAGACGTACAGACACTGCTTACTCCTCCTACATACTCACAAAGGACACCCCTCCATTCCCAAAAATAACATGATCACCTCAAAGCCCTAAACAAGAAAATACACAGCAGTCCACTTGAGACATTATCAACAGAATCTATACACATCTATGTGGTACATATACATAATTCTAAACACCCCAACATACCCCATGATTCAATTCTCTCCAAATCTCTGAACACCAAAGATTCTGTCCCTAAATTCTGACCTAGACATCAACATACACATACATTCTAAAATCTGAAAATGCACAGATCCAACACATAATAGTAAGACAACATCCTAACTCCTCTCAAATGCATTCACAATAGTCATGTTCACAATAGTCCACAATGCCAACAACACATACAGACGCACCACTAAAACCCTAAACACATGTCCTGCCAGAAAGGAACTCAGCCAACAATGACCAAAGAAATCACCCAGAAAATATTTACACACGACAACCAAACAGTCCCACACAGGAGAATTTATGGTGTCTTGTTTCATATCCTTTCCATACCTATACACATGAAACACATAAAAGCACAAAGTCCTGGTGCTAGAGAAAAAAGTTCATGTGTTTTCTCTCTCACTCTCTGTCTCTCTCTCTCTCTGTCTCTCCTTCTCTCTCTTTCTCACACACACACACACACACACACACACATAAACAAACACACACACACACACACACACACACACACACACACACACAGAACATTACATACATAATCTGAACACTGACACACCCAGTTCAAGGATATTATCTTGTGGGCCCTGCACACAGAGGTAGAGGGGTGAAGATGCAGATTTCAGGCACATACCTTGCTCTTGAAAATGTAAGAAAATATAAAAGTGCAAAGGAAAGAGCACATTGCCTCCCATAAAACTGAAAGGTACTTGCCAGCCACTCAATAACTCCTCAATATAGAGAAAACTCTTCAAATAATAAGAGAGTACTCTCAGATAATGCTTCTGGAGATGAAGGTACTCTGGGACATTTAAGGGGTTTCTAAAAGAGAGAATCACCCCAAATAGATTCTTTTGAGTATCCACCATCAGCCGAGATGGATAGCTTCTAGCTAGAAAGCCAGACCATTGTGCAATGTGTGTTCCAATGCCAGGGCTTGACTTGTTCACCTGGGCTCCCCCCTAAGACACATCAGATCCAATTTATGAGTGGGGTCTGCAGTGTTCTCACACAAGATGCCTTTGGCATCCTTACATGTCCAAATTATAATCTGAAGATATTACTAGCATGTTTGTTGGTCAAAAAATTAGTGAGTAAATTGTCAGCTTTTCTGTGCTACCTTCAGACAGAAGAGGTGAATCTGGTTAGAGGAAGGTCTGGAGCCTCTTATATTTTGGACAGCAATTGTCCTAATCACTTTCCAAACCTGTGATAATATACCTGAGATCACCACATTCAAAGGAGCAGAGATTTATTTTGGCTCATGGTTTCAGAGATTAGAGTCCATGGTCACTTGGCCCTCTTACCTCTGGACCTATAGCAAAGCAGAACATCTGGCCAAGAGTGTATGGCATAGGAAAACTGACCACCTCATGGCTGCTAGGAGGCAGAGAGAGACAGAGACAGAAGTGCATTAGGGTCCCAGTACCCCATCAGTGGCACATTCTCAATGAGGTAATTTTAATCAAATGGGCCCCAATTTCCACAAGCTTCCAACACCTCTCAATAATGACTTCAGCTAGGAACCAGATGTTTAAGAGGTGAGCCTTTGAGGAACACCAAATGTTAATGCCAGAATATCTATCCCTTGGGCCCAAAAGCTCATGTCTGTCTCACATTAATAAATAATTAAAAATAAATAAATAAACAAGCATTTGGACTCCAAGAGTCCACAAATATCAACAGTGCATTCTCAATAGTTTTTGCCCAAAGTCTCTTCTGAGACTCAAGGGAACATAGTGACGCTGAACCCTGAATTGAACGTTTTTTTTTTTTTCTGCCATTCTCTTCTTTTTAATTTATGAGTATATCTTTCTTTTCTCCCCACACCCTCAACCCTATCTTAATGACTAACCATAGAGTCAGTAAAAAGCACGAAAGTCAGTTAAAAGGGCCCTTGAACTGGGCACTCCACCATTCTATGTCACAGGAAATGTCCAAATTAAAAGGTATTGGCAGAAGTGTACAGAAGACACTGACTAGGAGGGAAGCCAGACACACACACCTTCAGAATTGCAAGCATATAAAAAATCACATTATCTTAGATTCACAGGTCTGGGATGTGTCAGGGTCCACTGGACCCAGATATAACCCACAGAATCCCAACTACTTTAAATAACAGTTTTTTAAAAGAGAGAGAGAGAAAGAAAGAGAGAGAGAGAGAGAGAGAGAGAGAGAGAGAGAGAGAGAGAGAATTTTCTAATATTTATTTATTAGTGTTGGGCAGACACAACATCTTTATTTTTATGTGGTGCTGAGGATCAAACCTAGCACTGCACACATGCCAGGCGAGTGCGCTACCACTTGAGCCACATCCCCAGCTCCTTAGTGACATCTATTTTTAGTTGTCCATCAATATTTATTGATTTATATATGGTTCTAAGAATTGACCACTGTGCCTCACACATGCCAGGCACTCTCTCTACCACTGAGCCATGACTCCAGACCCCTCTAAAGGAAGTCTGTCAACACCAGTAAACTGTGCTTGTGTCCACCTGCCCAAGACTGCGAGAACAATTCCACATAACACACTGTATACACTTTCACTCAGCAGTACTAAGCAAGATAAAACCAGGAGCTAGCCATTCATCTCTGAAATGCTGAATTGTTGCCAATGAAGCCTTTTTCTCTCCCACCTCTCTGCCTCTTCAGTTACTGACTTTCATGCGTGGAAGCAAAGCAGAAGAATCAAACCTTTTGTAGCTGCATTGGCTGCAATCCTCATTAATAATCAAAAAAAATGTTAACACATTTCAAAGATACATCTACGCAGGGGAAACACAACTAACCCAAAGGGAAGAAGAGGACAGTAGTAAGGAGGAAACTGAAAAAGCACAGCAGGCACACGTTAAGTCTAGTGCTCCATTAAGTCTAGTGCTCCAGGTGTGAAACTAGGGCACCTGATGTTGTAATATGGGTGCCCTAGAACTTGAGCATCCTAAACCCTCCAGCTTGGTCTGATGTGGGACCACTCCCTAGAGCTTCTGTGCTCACTGACTTTCACTTACCTGAGCAGGTGTTCATAGGCCTGCCACTGCTAACCTCCACCACAACACTGGCTCCACTCTCATAGTTTGATAAATCACTGTTTCTGGGGTTACTGGGTTGCACTCTGAATGTGATATGCACATCCTGGTCACCAGCGTTTCCTCTGAAGTATGAATGCAAACCTTCACAACCCCTCAGCTCTTCACTCTGTAAGCCTGATAACCAGCATCACATGGACAATAACAAGGTCAGCTTAGAATGAGGACAGTAGGCAGACCCACCTAGACCATGGCCTCTGTGAGCCCATATGATGTTAGTTACACAGCAAAATGAATCTGGACATAGGATTCTGAGGCTGCCTTTTGTACCCAGGGCACCCTGATAATCTCTCCTCAAGTCATTGAGCCTGCTAAGGGTGGTGTCCTTCCCAGTCCTGAGATGCCTAAAGGTGGCTTCTGTGAAATGGAACTAATCTCTTTACCAACCACACCATTTTTGGCCCCAACATTACAAAGTTTTCTTTTCTGGAAAACCTGCAAGTATTTTAAATCTTTCTACCCTGGCTTTTGCTCCTGATCCCCATGGTATATAAGGCTGAAAGCAGCTAGAAATACCCAGGTCATATCTCAAATGCTGTACTGCCTTTAATATTCCCTGCTGGATAAATTAGTCTGTGTTTTTAGTTGCCTTTTACATCACTGTGACCAAAAAAATCTAACAACAACAATTAGAGCAGGACAAGTTTATGTAGCTCATAGTTTCAGGTCTCACTCCACTGACCACCAACTGCATAGCTCTGGGGCCAACGTGAGGCAGAACATAGCGGGGGAAGTGTAGGGAGTCGGAAAGCAGCTCAGCATATGGCAATGAGGAAGCAGAGAGAGAGAAATCTGCTCACCAGGGACAAACTATGAACCCTAGATCCGTTTCCTCCACTTGATCCTCCTCTTTGTCCTCAGCCTGGGTGGGCTTATCTATCTGACTGTGGGTGACTGGGAAGGCGAGAATAGGCCGATGGCGTGGCTTAACCTTTTTATTAGACCGCCTTGGGCCAGCTCGGGTTGACTCTGTGCCTAAGGCTAATGAGCGGAGCTCAGAGTCAAGAGATCTTGATTCTTTTAGAAGTTGGATGTGTCCCCATCTCTGTTGGAGAGACTTGCGCAAGGGAGCCAGGTTAGGCAAGGTAAGTGGAGAAAAAATATCTGATGGGGCAGTTGGCCCCTAAAGGGCCAGAGCACAAAAGGCAGGAAGGATATAGCAGGGAGGTGGATGTGTAAGTCCTATAGGCTGTGGCAGGGTCCTGAGAGGTGGCGGGTCTTCTGAATGGTAGCGAGCTGCTTCCTTCTCCAAGGTAGCCTCCTCCCCAGGGGTCAATATGTCTCTGGGATTTAAAACTGGATAAAGGCGGTTGGTAGCTGTTGGAGCCTTATTCATTAGGGTGGGATTTTGAGGGGGTTCAGGAAGGTTCCCAGGGTCCTAGGGTGACTGAGAAGGATGTATGTCTATACTGACTGAAGGGCATGCTGAGGGGGGACGAGAGAGATGAGAGGTCTTTTGCATAGCCTCTTCCCCAATACTGACAAGTTTTAAGGTACCATTGTCAAAGGGTAAACTTTTAAGAATTTCATTAAGTTCCAGTAAGAAAAGGTGGCAACAGGCACCTTTTCTGGGCCAAAGGATTCATAATAATCTTTTAAACAGTCTCCTACTCTAAGCCATCTTTTACCATCAATGGTCGCTTCAAGGGAAAACCATGGACACAATTCTCCTATGTATGAAAAGAATAATTTTAAGTCCTTTTTCTTAACACATGCCACCCGTGTCTTGAAGGCCTCCTTGAGGCCTGACAAAAACAAATCATGTGACAAAACTGCTTGTCCCATGGTGGGTCACTCACTGTGCATCGTCCCCACTTTCCTCCTGGATCTGTCTCTCGGTCGTGTCTGCCAAGGCGATCGCTAGCTGCGCTTGGTCATGTGTCCCTGGAGGATGGTGTTCCTTCTCAGTCAAAGGCTCCAGCCCCAATCTTTGGGCGCCAAATGTTCTGACCCACAGGACACATCAATGTGGGTGGTGAACCTAGGTGGGGAGGAATGAAGGGACAAGAGACAAGAAGGATAAAAGCAAGACAGGAGTTCTGATCAAGCTGCAAACTTTTATTGTTCACACAGGGGTATTTATATGCTGGGGATGGGGAAGCTCTCTAATCAGCAATTGCTGGATGTAGGTGGTAAAACTGGCAGCTGCAAGATGTCTGATGTTCCTGATAGCCACAGGATGTTTCAGGGAGATAAGTAGCTGCAGGATGTCTCCCAGGCAGGATGTCACCCAGGGGGCTGTTTCTTGTAAATGTCAGGCTATTCTTTGAAGGAGAATTTCCTTCTAGCCCCTGACACCGTACCTCCCAGAAAAAGAAAATGAATTAACAGAGAAGAGTTCACACTGATCCTCACTGAAGTTCCCCACCCCACTCCACCCACAACATCCAAAAATGGCCTTAATAGTCATTGCAGCCACGTTGATGCAGCACCTCCTATGTGCTAGGGACTGCTCTGCATTAAAAAACTCCAGGATACACACCAGTATCTCCATTTAAGAAAGAAACTGAGGCACTGAGAGATTTATTAACTTACCCATGATCACACAGCTCAAGAGAGGCCCAGAGGGGTTTTAAACCCGGGACATTTGGTTTTACTCCAGACCCCTCAAACCAAAGATGCAGTAAGTGGGAGGAGAACATCAGACATATGATCTACCTATGGCAGGAGGTGACTTGGGTGAGTGGAGCCTTCTGTGACACAGACAGTGTACCCCCTCGGGGGCTGCCTCACCTGGTCCTCAGAGGCCCACTCAGCCTGGGGGAGAAGAGAGCCCCCTCCCAGCCTTTTGGTTTAAGAGAATGTTCACTTACCTGAGCTGCAACGTCCCCACTGCTCTGAGGAGGCGGGGCCACGTCATGTCAGAGATCCTTAGAGGTGACCTCATTTAAAGAAATAAGCCTGTGGCCAATTGGCCGAGATTGATTAAGTCAGGGGCCAGCACAGGGAGCCAGCAGAGGGGACACCATTGTAGAGATGACCCAGAGCAGGGTCCAAGGGCCTGAGGCATGGCCTGATCATGGCCCGGTGGCTCCCAGCTGACATGCTTCCTGCGCGGGAGATCCTGGAGACTGCCTTCATGGTGATTTTCAGGTGCATGCGTGGGAGACCCTGCTTGCTCCAGCCTCAGGGTAGGAGAGAAAAGATTTCAGGCCTCATCAGACTATGGGCATGAGCTGGATGGTGGCCAGCAGAAGAAGACATCAAGGGCCTCCGTCTCACAGCAGTTTATGCATTGTTTGTTGAGCCCCTACCATGCATCATATGGATGTAGCTGGAAAGTGGATTTTTAGCATGTGTAAAGGACCTGAGGCAGCAGTGGGCTTGGTACATTTGAGGCTGTGTGGGGAGTTGAGGCTGGCCTGAGCCAGGATATGCCTGGGGATAGCTGCACCAGATGAGGCAGTTTGGGAACTGATTGACTTCTTTCCCTTGTGCTCCACCTGTCGAACAAGCAAGGCATAGAGATGAAGATCTTTCACATGACAGATGAAGAGTCTGAAGGTCAGAGTGGTAAAGGCATTTCCAGGTCCCGAAGGTAATACATGGCAGAGTTGGAATTCTCACCGAGGTCTGCTTCTAGAGCAGTTTATGTGTCCCTTCTAGCATGACTTTCTGACAAGTCCAGACGAACCCAAACTCAACCTCCTGTATCTGGTTTGGAGAGTCTCAGGTACATGAGTCATATAAGGCCCTGATAAGTCCTTCTGCAAAAGAAGTTTCTAATATTTCTTTAACCCAGCACTTGCAACGTTCATTTGAACATAAGATCCTTATAAGTGTGACTAGAATGAAGACATTTCAGAAGTGACCTTGGGAGACACTGGTCTTGGTAACCCACAGAAGTCTCAATTAGTCTTTCTGATCTTGGGGAAGAGAATTCTGGGTATATTTTCTAGACTCAGTAAGATGGTGAAGTTATGGAGAGAGATTCAAAGGACTAAGGGGGGTACTTCAGAGCGGGAAGGAATCCCTAGGAGGACCCTAAGGGGGACTCTGAAGAGATTTCCTCCCTCACTTCAGAGAACAGAACCAGGGCCCGTGAGGGTAGGAAAGGGGTTGGAGACTGTACCTGAGGTGGGCCATCTTGGTCGGGAGTGAGCTCCCCACCACCAGCAGTGTGCAATTAGAAACTGTTGCATTAACCTACCAGCAGACAGGCCCAGTGGCCCGCCATCCCCCCGATTGGGGAAGGGGCAGAGTCGCCTCCAGCGCCTGCTAGGTAGATAGACCTGTAACCAACAGACAGAACAGGCCTAACGGCCCACGGAGGGACAGAGCCGCTGCTCGCGCCTGCAAGGTAGGAGGACCTGTGACCACCGAAAGAACAGGCCCACCGAAAGTACAGGCCCAGCGGCCTGCTGGTGTGGTAGGCATATTGCCCCAATTGGAGGAGGGGCAGAACAACCGCCAAAGCCTGCGAGGGAGACTTTGCAACTATACAGAGCAATATAAATATATAGGGGAAAAAATCAATAACACAACAGTTTCACCAAGCAGAAAGAAACGCGATCAGTATGAAAAGACAAAGAAAGGAAGGACCACAAGCAATGCAGGTCAACTCAACTTTAGAAGAGGTAATATCTGCAGCAGATGGAATGTCAGATAAAGAATTCAGTATATACATGCTTCAGATGATCTGGAGTCTCAAGGAAGACATTAGACAGCAAAATCAGACAATGAAAGACCACTTCGACCACTTCTACGATGAATTACATAAACAAATCCAAGAAGCAAAAGATCAACTATACAGGGAGATAGAGGTTATAAAAAACAAACAAACAGAAATCTTAGAAATGCAGGAAGCAATAAACCAACTTAAAAACTCAATTGAGAATACTACCAGCAGAGTAGAACACTTAGAAGATAGAACATCAGACAATGAAGACAAAGTATTTCAATTGGAGAAGAACATTGACAGCTCAGCAAAACTGTTAAGAAACCATGAGCAGATCATTCAAGAAATATGGGATAACATAAAAAGACCAAACTTAAGAGTCATTGGGATACAGGAAGGTATAGAGGTCCAAACCAAAGGAATGTGCAATCTATTCAATGAAATAATACGAGAAAACTTCCCAGACTTGAAGAATGAGACAGAATCCCAAATCCTAGAAGCCTACAGGACGCCGAATGTGCAAAATCATGAGAGATCCACACTTAGACACATTATAATTAAGATGCCCAACATACAGAATGAGGAGAGAATTTCAAAAGCTACAAGAGAAAGGAAGCAGATTACATTTAGTGGTAAACCATTCAGGATAACAGCTGACCTTTCAACACAGACTCTGAAAGCTAGAAGATCCTGGAATAACATATTTCAAACACTGAAAGAAAATGGGTTCCAACCAAGAATTGTGCATCAAGCAAAATTAAGCTTCAGGATGGAAGATGAAATTAAAACCTTCCATGATAAACAAAAGTTAAAAGAATTTGCAGCTAGAAAACCATCTCTTCAAAACATCCTCGGCAAAATATTACAGGAAGAGGAAATGGAAAATATCAATGAAAACCAACAGCGGGAGGTAGTACAGTAAAGGGGGGGTGATAATCAAAGAGGAAAACAAACCATGTTTAGTAACATAAATAAACAAATATGGCTGGAAGAACAACTCATATCTCAAAAATAACCCTAAATGTTAATGGCTTAAACTCACCAATAAAGAGACACAGGCTAGTCGAATGAATCACAAAACAAGACGCAACAATATGCTGCCTTCAGGAGACGCATTTGATAGGAAAAGACATAAATAGACTGAAGGTGAAAGGTTGGTAAAAATCATATCACTCATATGGACTTCGGAAACAAGCAGGAGTGTCCATACTCATATCAAATAAAATAGATTTCAAGCCAAAGTTAATCAAAAGGGATAAAGAGGGACACTACATACTGCTCAAGGGAACCATACACCAACAAGACATGACAATCATAAATATATATGCCCCAAACAATGGTGCAGCTATGTTCATCAAACAAACTCTTCTCAAGTTCAAGAGTCAAATAGACCACCATACAATAATCATGGGAGACTTCAACACACCTCTCTCACCACTGGACAGGTCTTCCAAACAACAGTTGAATAAGGAAACTATAAAACTCAATAATATAATTAATAACCTAGACTTAATTGACATATATAGAATATAGCACCCAACATCAAGCAGTAACACTTTTTTTCTCAGCAGCACATGGATCCTTCTCAAAAATAGATCATATATTATGTCACAGGGCAACTCTTAGACAATATAAAGGTGTAGAGATAATACCATGCATCTTATCTGATCATAATGGAATGAAATTGAAAATCAACGATAAAATAAGGAAGGAAAAATCATGCATCACTTGGAGAATGAACAATAGGTTACTGAATGATCAATAGGTTACAGAAGACATCAAGGAGGAAATTAAAAAATTCTTAGAGATAAATGAAAACACAGACACAACATAACGGAATCAATGGGACACATTGAAAGCAGTTCTAAGAGGAAAATTTATTGCTTGGAGTTCATTTCTTAAAAAAAGAAAGAACCAACAAATAAATGATCTAATACTTCATCTCAAAATCCTAGAAAAAGAAGAGCAAAACAACAGCAAAAGAAGTAGAAGGCAAGAAATAATTAAAATCAGAGCTGAAATTAATGAAATTAAAACAAAAGATACAATTGAAAAAATTGACAAAACTAAAAGTTGGTTCTTTGAAAAAATAAATAGAATCGACAGACCCTTAGCCACGCTAACGAAGAGCAGAAGAGAGAGAACTCAAATTACTAGCATACGGGATGAAAAAGGCAATATCACAACAGACACCTCAGAAATACAAACGATTATCAGAAATTATTTTGAATCCTTATACTCCAATAAAATAGAAGATAGTGAAGGCATCCATAAATTTCTTAAGTCATATGATCTGCCCAGATAGAGTCAGAAGGATATTGACAACCTAAACAGACCAATATCAATGGAGGAAATAGAAGAAACCATCAAAAGACTACCAACTAAAAAAAGCCCAGGACCAGATGGGTATACAGCAGAGTTTTACAAAACCTTTAAAGAGGAACTAATACCAATACTTTTCAAGCTATTTCAGGAAATAGAAAAAGAGGGAGAACTTCCAAATTCATTCTACGAGGCCAACATCACCCTGATTCCTAAACCAGACAAAGACACTTCAAAGAAAGAAAACTACTGACCAATATCTCTAATGAACCTAGATGCAAAAATCCTCAATAAAATTTTGGCGAATCGGATAAAAAAACATATCAAAAAAAATTGTGCACCCTGATCAGGTAGGATTTATCCCTGGGATGCAAGGTTGGTTCAATATATGGAAATCAATAAATGTTATTCACCACATCAATAGACTTAAAAATAAGA